>NW_026262832.1:0-42308 GCF_025434085.1 Hippocampus zosterae
CTGGGGGTGGATGGGATGTGTACTAGTACGGGGGTTGTACCGGATGGGGGAGGTGGTATGAGGGTTTGTACCAGATGGGGCGGGGGGGAAGGGAAGGGGCTGACGACGCTGGGTGGACATGGTGGTGGGGCTCGATCTAGGGGTGGGGGATGGTGTTTGGGGGGGGGGCATGTGCTCGTTTTACCATTAGCGTGTGTGCCACTGTGGTTAACGGGTAGAGGCGTTTACAGGGATGCTGGGCAGGGGGTGTCGTGGCGTTGTATGCGTTGTTGAGGAAGTGTTACAGTGGGGGTAGGCACTGGGGGCTTCGTAACAAATGGCGGCGGCGTGGTACTTACATCGGCAGGATGGGAAAAGATCGGGGGGTGCGATCCCTTTATGAGGTTGGGGTTGGGTCAGTTCCCCGAGGTTCAACACTCTCCCTTGAAATAGGGGTATGTAGATGGGGACTACGGGCTGCTTTTTGCTCGGTTTCAGAAACTATACACAAAATCATTGAACAACTCTGTGTGTAAAAAACGCTGTCGCTTTATACATAACTCTTTATTAGCATCGACCTCTTTTTACGCTATCTCTTCTATAGCCCAGAAAATAACTACACAACTCTTATTTTTTCCTGTACCCCTAAAAATAGGTGGTGTATGGTATGTTCTGGTTATAACCACTTCTAGAATCATAATTATGAGTAAATTCATGATATACACCACCGCTAAGACGCATCATAAAAAGGCCACAAAAGCCCGTATGAAACATGTTGTATCTTACACAGTTTTAGCATCCTTGCTCTGGGGAAACGTTGCACAAGCAGGCAAAGACATTCTGGATGCGCAGGAGAAGAAGATGCTCCGCTTGTGCGCACAGTAAGGCCCGTACGTCACAATACCGCCAGAGAATTGGACCAGCTTTTCTTTCACGTGGATGACCAAAGTATAGAAATATCAGCGCAGTGATGGGCAAATACGGCCCATATCTAAGCTCAATGTAGATAGGTCCATAAGAGAAACTATGGCACACAGCCCTGAGGCTTTAGACGCCTTCTTAAAGCACAATACTTCTCCGTGAAAGAGGCTGATAATGGCGACCTCGTACTGCATGTGAACGGGGCTTTAAAGGGTGGTATGTTGGTGGCTTTGGTGGAGGCAAGGGATTTTCTGGGAAGCAGCTTCCGCGGATCAGGCAATTTTGGTGGCGGGCGCATCAAATGGGATTTTAATAATGGTAGGGAAAGAGGCATCGTTGTTCACCCAAATTCAACCTCGAGAGAATTGGTATAGGGCAAGGTGGACAATATGGTAATACCACATCTTCAATGCCACCTATTAAACATCCGCCAATATCTGGGCCCAGTAATTTAGGCCCTAGTCAAAGGACGCCCTTAAAATCTAGGGGACCTGTGCCGGAATAAAGAAGAAAAACCTAAAACAGCCACGAAGCCTAAAGAAGACATAGATCAATTAAAAAAAGACTTCGGCCCCATCTACGGCGAATACACACATGCCGAGATATTAAAAAACAAAATCAACACCTCCACCTGGGATGACGCAAACACGTACGCCAAAGAGCATGGGTTTTCTACAGAACAGTACGGGTATATTAAATCCAATAGAGCCGGCTTCACCTTTGAGTCGTACATGAAGCCACGAATGCCTTTTATCAAGAGTATGATCTAGCACAACAGGTCAGAACACTCATCAACAGCAAAAGCTGGGATTATGTAAATGCGTTTGTGAAAGAAAAGGGGCTTTCTTCAGAGCAATATTCATACATTAAAGCCAATAGAGGCATGTTGGACTTTAAGGACTAATATGCTAAAAACCAATATCACCTATGCGTCATTTAATCATGCCACAACCATACAGAGACTGATTAACACGGATTACGTGGAATAATGTTTACGCCTATGCAGAGAAACACAGTATAACCAAACAACAGGTCCAGGAGGGTTAATAAGCGTAGAACAGAAAATCTGTCCACTACGCTCATGACCAAGAATTGCAAGGGTGAGACAGCATATGATGACCCGCTCATGCAAAATGGCTTGGTCTATCCCGTGAATCAAACAAAAGATATGGACGCAGATGCCCTCTTGCCAGCTGGGCATAAGGTATCCCTACAAGATCAAAGTCTGGGCGAAGCTCTCATCCGCGGATTCGGTAAGGGGGTTGATAAATTACTTTGTGCCACCATAGGTGCTTGTGATGCCAATGCCAGTCCCGCAAGGCTTGCCATGGAAAGTCGCGAAATATGGGCCAGCTATCATTAATATGGCGGATAAAGGCTGGCAATGGACCGCTGTGACACTAGGGCTTGGAGCCAAGACACTCCTTGAAAAGGACGCACTAGATAAAGGCTTTGTCCCTCATGTGAAGACTATTAAAGACATGGTACTTAATACCCCCGTGCAAGACGATCTGGAAAGAAAAATGCAGGTCCTAGAATCATGGGGTCCAGACGATGGTATCAAAATCTTGCAAACTCCAGAATATCTTGATACAGCTATAAAAATAGAAATGGGACAATATGATGGCCAGAAAGTTTCTATACTGGGGGCAGGGGTACCATATTCCCCCAAAAGTTTTACCCGCTTTCCTGAGGCTATAAAAGTCAAAGAAAAAGGCTTTATTAAAGGACGTTGGTAAAAGAAAGCGTTGGGAAGATAAAAACTACATATATGAATGGGACTCTCGACATGGAAAAGTTGAGAAATATAATAAAGGCAATAGAAAACACGTTGGAGAGTTTGACCCAGATACTGGTACAAAAACAAAAGATGCGGACCCCACTAGAAAGGCTGAAAAGTAATGTCATTTAGAACTTATGCGGCTTATACAGACGCAAGGGGAAAGCATTATAAAATGTACCCGTCTTTAGAATGGTTTGATAAAAAGACAGAACATATTGTAGGGGAAGAACTTATTAAAAATATCCCTTTCGATAAACTGAAGTCGTTTCTTCTTAAAGATCGAAATTTAGATTTACAGGAGCCTTTCGTAGGGTCCATTGATGTTATGAATGAAGAGGCGGATTTTTTACAGGGTTATTGTTATCACAAAATTGACCTGTCTAGATTTTTATATTCCTTATCATTTGATAATGCGGAATGGATTGATTGCAATGTATTTAGAAAAGAAAAAAGGCCAGAACCCTGACCAATTTTCAAAGAATTTTTTAAACTGTTTTGGTGACCGTTTAAATTGTCTTTGTAATGTAGAATCATTAAATGGTTTAGTCAAGGATTTTGTCTTTTCTTTATAGGAGAAAAGACAGATGGCATTACAGCTTAGACACCAACCCCACCTAAAACACGAGCCCCAGAGCGGTTTACCGTCTAATGTCAATCGTGTGTTGGCATCCTACGAGAACAAATTATTTTTGCGTCAGAGTATGTACGGGCGCCTATATTCGTTAATTTTGTCTGCTTTTGCGGTGAATCAAGAAGTGCCGGTGACGCAGCAGATGATATTGGAGTGGTCGGGTTTTATGGGGTGCCACCCAAGAACGACCTTACGCCAGCTGGATAAATTAAGCCAAATGAAGAGTCGTCATATTGACCTATATAAGAACGCAGATGGGCAATATGTCATTAAGTATGGGAAGAAGGTCCCCCATCTTAAGTATGCGAAGCAGGGATTATGCCACCACCAAGAAAGCCTATAAGGTGTCTACCATTGGATGAATATCTTAGGCATTGTGCAACAGCGGGAGGGTGCAGGTCTCCGCCAGCTTCCACAAAGGGACATGGCCAAGAGGATTGGGTGTGAATTAAAGACGGTCCACAATCAGTTAAAGGCATTGGTTAAGAAGGGCCTTTTAGAGAACATTATATCTTAGCGGACTATGTCCATCCCTTGGCCAAGAGGTGGCGGAATGTGTATCGCTTGACCATCAAGGCCTGGAGTCATATCAAGGATCTACGAGATAAAATTACTACACTAAGGTCTAAACTTCGTTTAGACGCTAGGACTTTGGTGGAAAAATCTCTCCGTTATACAGAGAGAACAGCAAAACAGGACCCTGTTTATCAATTTTTGGTTTAAATTAAGAGTAAGTTTCCAGAAAGTAAGGATACTTCTCTTACAACAACATTTAACAGCTTATTACGGACACTCAAAAAATGGCCTCCAATGGAAGAAGTGGAAAAGGCATGGGAGCTCTTTTGTCAAAATAGGTAATTGTTGTTTAGCAGTATGGGGTTGGTTTTAAGGAAGCATATAAGACAAGATTGATACAGAAGGGGTCGGAGGTATCAGGGAAGTCATCCTTCTTTAAGGGGTATTCGGATAGAAGACCAAACTTCTATTGGTTTATGACACACATAGATAAGATATTAGGAGGGAGTTATGCGGATAGACCCTTAAGCGAAAAAGAATCAGGGGTTGTGTGGCTTAAAAAGCAAGAGCGCCGGATGGATAATGGGGATTACCTAGCAGAGGCCATACCTGAGTCCTTTTGGTAAGGAATATATCGCAGGATTGCGTTGCCCTTCACGGGAAAGAGCCATCCGTGGGCAATTATTGAAGGATTATGGTATATTGAGCTATGAGCATTGGTTTGATAAAGCAAGGTATGGATGTGAGAGAAGATGGGACATGGACATTGCAGGTAAAGGACGTATGGACAGCGAAGCAGGTGGGGGAGAAGTTTCCCGGTTTGGATGTAGAGGTGGCACCACCCCATAGGATCAGGAAGCAGGTCAATGGATTACGGTATGCCTACAGCCGTCACCTGGCAGACTTAGAGGCAGGGGCTAATGCGCAGTTGGCAGAGGTGGAAGATACACCTACCCCAAGGACCCACTAAGACACAGACTGAAGGTGTTGTGGCACAAGATGTGGCGGTTACGGTTACCGGATCAGCGGGTGCAGAGCCGTGCCAAGATCTGGCAACAGATGTTGGGAGAGATGCGGAGGAAGGATTACGGTCCCCAAAACTCCAGAAGTCAATGTAGAGATGTTAAAAGAAGAGATAGCAACCCATCTTCATGTGCGGCAGAAAGGGCAGTCAGAGAAATGTTATTGGGCAAATACGGTGTTTTTGTATATGAGATGTGGATCAAGGGTTGCGGATATGACCCAGAACGTCAATCCTTGACACATGGGGGAGGCGTTTTATAGAAAGCACATAGCGGATAAGTATGGGGTGCGTGTGTTGGCTCCCGTTGCAGCAACAAAGGTGAGTAAGGATTTGGATATAAAGGCATCTGGCAAAGAGGCGGATGATCTATGGGCGGATTTAAAGCAAGCGATTAGTGGTGGGGGTATCTCCGGCCGTTGCACAAGAGCAATTGTTTGGACATAAAGCCCAACGAGACAGTGTGGATGCTGCTATGCCACTTAAGAAGGGTTTGTATGGGTTATGGTATGCCTTGAAGAGGTTTTTCAAATGTTGAGATGCGACACATTTCACACATGAGTATGGGACTGGGGTAGAGGTATGGGGATAGGCAAACTACGCCGCAAGGCTTATAAAAAGAAGGATCTTATTCCAGACGTCCACGTAACTGCTTGTTTAACATACGAGACAGCGGTCTTTTATAAAGAAAGGGGATATACTTTTGAAGAGATGATTTCAGAAACAGGACTTGTACGTGGTGGAATGACCCGCGAGGTGTGGAAAGATTGCTATGGTGTGGATTATGAGGTCATCACGACCAGTTGTGCAACAGCTGAGACTAAGGAGGGTTTAGATGATATGTTTACAGAGGTTTTTCGCAAGATAGGCCGGGATGTGATTAACAAACCTAAGATTTCATGATTGGGGTTAAAGTTTTTCTGGATTGGTCAGTAAATTTTTAGTGGGTAAATGGACTGGCTTTTTTTAATACCAGCCAATGATAGCGTTGGATTAGATCGGCGCAATATACCCGACGACAATTGGTCTGAAGAAGAAAAGGCCCTTTGGGAAGAATGCCTAGATATGGATCGTGCGGGCGATGAATATGTGGTTCTCAATCATTTAGAAGCTGGATATTCTATATCCTACGTCATTAATATGGGCTTGGGATATTGCGGCTGGCCTTATTGTTGCACATGCAAGGTTATTCAGTAGAGCAAGCCAGGAGTGGTTTTTGGGTGTTCCGGCCAATGATTTACATCAGCGCAAAGAACACCCCCTAAAAAACGTATTTTAAGGCACCCTAGAGAGAGCGCAAGGGGCGTTTTGGCTAGAAGTGGTTGGATATTTTAAACCCAGCTTCAATGGTATTGTTTTTGGGTTCATGAGAGCCGATAAAATATGGCCATTCGTGGTTTTTGCATTCTGTTGAGGAATTGATGTTCCAATAATGGAAGTACGGGCCAAAGGATAGGCTGTGATCGTTGATGGTTGTGTAAGCGATTAGTTCTGCTTTCAGTCCATATCCGGATTTTTGTTTATGGGTAACGGGAGGCAGGTCCGAGCCTGTATGTTGTCTGTATATATTTTTTGCGTTCAACGGTACCGAGAGATATTTGTATACCTTTAAGAAAAATATCATATTCTAATCGCGCAGATATAGACCAATCATTTGAGGCATCATAATGCAAGGCATACATGATGGGGACATACCAATATTGGGAGATGCGTTTATATCCAGGGTCAGAAGTGTGGTCTGATTTATAGCGGTAGCCTATTCCAGCCATAGGTTCATAGGTAAGGTTGCCTTTTGGAAATTTAGCGCCGACTAATAGTCTGGTTTCGCTAATCCAAGAGGGGATATTGGATTGTTTATAAGGGGTCCCTGAAGAAAAGAAACCATCATATTTGGCTTTACCATAAAGACACCTGGACTCTAGGTAGAAAGCGTATGTGTTTGGGACATAAGCATACCGGACATTCATCCCGGCCATAAAGGATTTTGAAGTTTATTTTAACGCTTGGCTCTTTGTAGACGTAATGTTGTCCTTCTATACCAATTTGGAATTGGTGTGTATCGGGGACTTTTGTGTCGGTATCAGCATCAGCGTTTGTAAACGGTTGGTATACAAATTGACAATAGGGTAAACAGTCGTAGTTCTTTGCATAAGGGCGTACATCCGATTCGTTATAAAATATCTGTAGCCAAACTATACAAAAATTATCCCTTATACAAAGCCAATCCCTAAGTATGAGTGGGCATATGTGTACGTGGATTGGCGATAGAATTAGATCGTATATCTGGGATATCTAAATCATGGAAGGTGTTTGGGTATAAGGTAGGGCTGTCTATGGGTATCTGGCAGTATGGACTATGTGGTTGGGGATCGGTTATCTTTGGACGGGCTTAAGGGAAAAATGCTGTAAGGATTGCTGGATAAGGGATTGGGGATATTTCTATCAAAAAGGTGACACCCAAAAAACGACATACGATTAGCTGTAAGTCTTTATGAGTGTGGCTTACAGGATTTGCGTCTTAGGATTTTCTTGCACAAAAAAATAGGCAATTGGGATTAACCGTCTGTAAGCGCCCCTGACTGGGCCTTACAGAGGTGACACCCTTTTAATGAGGGTGTCACCGCCACAAGGCACGGTGACTAATGGATACGGGAGAAAAGGTGACGGTGACACCGATTTTGGAAACCTTTATATATGTATACGGTATACACGTGAAAGAAAAAAATCCCTTATAAAGGTTCAAAAACCCTGTCACCTAATGGCCAAAAGGCTTTGTGACCATGGCTTACAGTGTGTCACCGTTTGGCAATGCTCCAAAAGGCTTACTGGGCAATGGTTTCGGAACTTTAGTATGCATACCAGGTGACACCCCCAATTGGAAAAAGGGTAAAAAAGGCATAAAACTGGGCAAAAACGGGTGGGGCAAAACGGGCCATTCATGGTACCGTAACAGGTAGCGTACCACGGTCATAAAGGGCATATTAAGGATGGGGATTAAGAACACAATAGTCGTAAAGGCAACATTGTCTCGATCGGAGAAAGATGCAGCGGACGCGGTCTTGGATCGCGTTGGTATGAGTTTTTCGACGTTTTTGCGGCATGAGCGTTATAAAGCTGGTGAATGATGGCAGCATAGGATTTTTGTCTTGGAAGGCCAATCCCCCGGCAAAGAGAAGGATACCGTGCCCAAATTAAAGAAGGGGATGCGGGTAATGACGCCAGAAGAGGTACGTGCGGGACAGCAGCAGTTTCGGGGATGCAATTAAAGCCTTTCCAGGACGCCCCCTTTAAAAGGGCGAATACATGCGTTTGTATGGGTCCCATGCCCAGAGGGGGATATGGGCCTACCCCCTGGTGGGAGGGGTGTTTGAGAGAGTCCCCGGGCATATGAGCGGATAATTCTCCCCAGCCCGACGTTTTTAGCCCCCATGCATATCCGTTAGAGCCAGGCCTTGACCTATCCGATCAGCGGCAGACATCCAGAAGGCATCCCCAGGTATAATCCCTTGCGTTCCATATGTATCCGCACTTCCTTAGTTAAGAGCAATCCATCAAGTTTTCACAAGAGCCATTAGCCTGAAAGCTAAAATGGTGATTGTGATAAATCTTGTGGAGTGGTCGGGACAAGAGATCTCGCCCAATAACCTAACAATACGATACCAACACAAGGAAAAAGAGGCCGGTATAAGAGTAGAACAGGAAATGTCTTAACGGCCAAAGTTAGAAAGTTTAATAATGATCGCGGAGCCGGTATATCGAGCTAAAACAGGGAGTAAAAGATGAAAAGCCGGCACCTAGAGTACAGGGTTACATAGTCCCAACCATAAAGCAAGGATAAAGCTCAAGGGGAGGGGCGTAGAATATCAGCCCAGGGTCCAGTCATATCCCCGAACCACACGAGTCGGACTAAACACCCTTTAGAACGCACAGAAGAGGGCCTAGAGAGGCGTAATGTTTCCTCACACCTCCCTCTTTCTCTTTTACCTTTCACCCCCCCAAGCCAAGAAAAAGCAAAGGTGTGAAGGAAAAAAAGAGAAAAAAACACATCTTAAAGGTTTTAACGCAATCTTTGCCGTTGGTGATACTGGGTTGGCCCGACAGTACTACCATGCATTTAAGTATCGCAACAGTAGATTGAAAGTAGCGACAATTTTTAGCTTTAGTGCCAATGAAGAAGAATTAGAGTCTGCCAATGGCTTGTTGCCCGAAAAGGGTTTTGATATGCATGAGCTTGATCAGTCATCGCGTGATTTTTTAGAAACCTCAGCTCGACGTAAGCAGTCAAAAGATATCTCAAAATCAAGGCTAGCCGTAGATTAGATTGGATATGTATCAATGATTAAGAAAAATACCTAAAAAAAGCTGGAAAAAACCGTCATTTTTATCATGCTAGTTGTGACATAAGCCATACACACAAAGACTTCTAGGGCAATTTCTTACGTCGAGCTGAGGTTTTAGAAAGTGCCATCAGTGACTATAATGGATATTTCGGCACGAGCTATGATACCAGTGCAGATAAGTTTGAAAATTACTATAAAGACCTTGCACAACGCATGAAAAACCGAGAAGTTGATAGTCCCTTTGGTGGTACAAACCCCCGTCTTCCAGACGGGAAAGCTTTAGCTTGTCACGATGCGACATGATGCGTTAGCATCAAGAGCATCATGAGGGGCTCATATCAAACAACAGCGCATACGATTTATCATCATCGTTACCATATCGTATGGATCACCAAATAACCGCTATAAAAGTGCTAACCTACGAGATAAAAAAGCGTGTTAGAGAGGTAGTGGCACAGGTTTTCAAAAGAAATGCGTATAAAGATAATCAACGGCGTTATTTCAAGCGACCATCTACACATATTTTGTGAGAGATTCCCCCACATATAAAAGTTAGTGAATACGTACAAAAGGCTAAAGGCAGAAGTTCAAAAAAGTTACAAGAAGAATATAAAACTATCCGTGAAAGATATTGGGGAAAGCACTTATGGCCGAGAGGGTATTTCAGTTCTACAAGCGGCAATGTAACAGATGACATGATCAACGAAATATTTAACCGACATAGTGATGCTCATGAATCACAGGATGTTTCCAACATTTCTCTAGAGTAAGCTTTAGCTTCATCGGAGACTTCAGTCTCTATCCCCAAGCTGTGCACTCCTCAGTGCACAGTGGTTGACTTGCAGCATGGCCATGTAAGAACGTAAAAGTATCTAGAGCAACAATACATATTTGAGTGGAGACCTTACTATGATCATGATATAACAAAACATATTCAAAGTATCCCAAAACTGTGAAAGAGGCTTTAGGATTTTGTAACCCATAAGTTTTTTTAAGTTAAATGATAATTCGGATCCCCAAAAACCAACAGGAACAGTTTTGATAACAAACAGCAAACAAAAAAGGAACAAAAATGAAACGGTTGTTGTTATAATTTTCACACTAGCAGTTTTTCTGCGGGGCATCTGCCATGTTTCAAGAAGAAGAAAAGGAAAAAGAAATGGTTCTCAAAAAACTAAACAACACAATAAAAGAGACAAACAAACATATTTCGTATAAAGAAATTGATTCTTTATTAATATGGGTAAGGTCTTTTAAAAAATCAGGATTTAACCAAAAGATCTTTGATTCTTTTTAGATACGAGCGCATCTGAACACAGCCTCTCCAACGCGGTTTTTTATCTATAGAAAATGTAGAAAAACTTTTATCCAAAACTATCTCTAAGATAGAGGATAATCTCACGGCTTTTGGTGAAACACAAAAAGAAGAGACCGGTTCGTTGCGGTAAGCATCTGTTGAGATGTTATCAAGAGACGCCTGAAGCTAACAAATCCTTTTTATCCTATTTATTATTGCAACTTTAATGGCAGTGGGGTTTGTTATGATCTGAAACGGCACCGTCACGTCAAGTTTAAGTAATCTTAGCATAGCCTAGGGGATATTACCGAAACTCTAGACACAAAGAGTTTGTGCAGCGGTGTGATTCCAGATTGCCTTGGCTTCGTGAAAGTGGTTTTTTTTGGACCGAAGCTGGATTTTTTGTATCTTCCGACATAAACTGAGAATATGTTACGGACTTTACCCATAAGGGATAAGACGCTCTGGGCTGATAGAGGGTGTCTCTCTATGGGTGTAGGGAAGAATGTGGAAGAAGAAAGAGGTGTGTAGGCGTAGATAAAGAAAGAGATATCAGAGAATTGTTGCTGTAAGAGTTACAGGTGTCTCAGAAGTGGTACATGATCGTTAAATAGAACGGGTCCTTATTCAGAACCTTTTAGAGCCAATAGAGCCCATCTTTTTTTGTGCTAAGGAAATATTAGCAAAGGTAGGAGGGGACTGTCAATCGCCCGGATTACTGTTTATTGCAAACAGGGCTGTATTTCTGCCGTAAATCAGTTTCTATATTCAATCTTGTCTCTTTATCGTTTAGCCTCTCATCAATACATACAGCAATATCCGTATAACCTTGTTCGTTCATACAGATCTAAGGCGTGGTGCTCTTGATAGTCCCTTCGGTGGTACAAACCCCCGTCTTCCAGACGGGGAAAGCTTTAGCTTGTCACGATGCGACATGATGCGTCTAGCATCAAGAGCATCATGAGGGGCTCATATCAAAACAACAGCGCATACGATTTATCATCATCGTTACCATATCGTATGGATCACCAAATACCGCTATAAAGTGCTAACCTACGAATAAAAAAGCGTGTTAGAGAGGTAGTGGCACAGGGTTTCAAAAGAAATGCGTATAAAGAAATCAACGGCGTTATTTCAAGCGACCATCTACACATATTTTGTGAGATTCCCCCACATATAAAAGTTAGTGAATACGTACAAAAGGCTAAAGGCAGAAGTTCAAAAAAGTTACAAGAAGAATATAAAACTATCCGTGAAAGATATTGGGGGGAAAGCACTTATGGGCGAGAGGGTATTTCAGTTCTACAAGCGGCAATGTAACAGATGACATGATCAACGAAGATATTAACCGACATAGTGATGCTCATGAATCACAGGATGTTTCCAACATTTCTCTAGAGTAAGCTTTAGCTTCATCGGAGACTTCAGTCTCTATCCCCAAGCTGTGCACTCCTCAGTGCACAGTGGCTGACTGTTATGTCGATCATAAAGGTTTTCTGCTTCTCCTATATAAAGAGGGGCCCCAAACATTTTCTTCGTGTGCTGGACGGGAGAAGAGGTAAAGTCCGGAGGAGGTGTGGTTAAATATTGAACACTGGATATATAGCCAAAACGTTATAAAATAATTATATTATAGGGTATCATAAAAAAAGGTAGGGGATGATGTATTCACTAGATTTTCGGAATGAAAGTATTGGAAATGAAAAAACAAGATAAGTTAAGTTTTATGAGTGTAGCAAAGCGTTTTTGGCGTGGGTGTGGCAAGTGTATTTAGATGGTCAAAAGAGACAACACCAAAGTTGACTCGGAATAAACCCGCTACTAAAATAGATATGGAAGCATTAAAAGAAGACATAAAGAAACATCCAGACGCTTTACCAATATGAGAGAGCCGAAAGGTTTTAGAGTGAGCCAGAACGCCATATGGCAGGCTATCAGGCGACTTGACGTGACCTATAAAAAAAACCCTCTATCATCCGAAAGCGGATCCAGAAAAGCGTTCTACGTTTGTGCCAACAAATTAAGGACTATGAACAGCAAGGGTATAGCTTAGTATACGTGGATGAGAGCGGTTTTTCCAAGAGCCAGCCTCGGACCCATGGATATGCTTTGAAAGGCAAACGCTGTTATGGCAAACACAATTGGGGGGAGAAAGGCAGAACCAATGTGATAGGTGCCCTCTTAACAGGTGTCTTGCTCACTTTGTCCTTGTTTGACACCAACATCAATAAAGAGATCTTTACTTGCTTGGATCCTACAAGATCTTCTGGCCTAAATTACCCGCTGCTAGTGTGGTGATTTTAGATAACGCAGCTTTCCATAAAAATGCGCTCATCAAAAAAGCCTTGGAACAAGCTGGCCATATTCTCCTGTTTTTGCCCCCTTATTCTCCTGATCTCAATAAAATTGAGCATAAATGGGCACAAGCTAAGTCCAATCGTAGAAAAACTCAACTGCCTATTCCTGAGCTCTTTGCCCCTTCTGAAATATAATCACTTTATAACGATTTAGCTATAGTCAACAATTCGTTGACGCAAATCTATACTGTATGTCATTTCTCTTATTAACATGTATAATTTTTATTTGGAATAACTATAATTGCGTGAGGAAGACCGTTGATGTCTACGGCGATATGTCTTTTGATCCCAGATACTTTTTTGCCAGCATCGTATCCCTTGTGTTTTGCTGTATCCGTGTTTTTAACGCTCTGAGAGTCGATAATGAGAAAACTTGTTTTTTGGTCTCTTCCATCAGCAAGTCGTATATTTCTTCAACTAAATTTTTTTTAAAACTTCTTCAAGTGGGCTATGTGTCATGCCTGGTCTCTTTTCACTCCAACAGCTAAAGTATAGTTATTCCAAATAAAAATTTTACATGTTAATAAGAGAAATGACATACAGTATAGATTTGCGTCAACGAATTGTTGACTATGTGGAAAGAGGAGGCAGTAAGGCTGCTGCTGCCCGTGTTTTTAACGTTTCTAGAGGAACCATTTATAATTGGTTTGATAGAGAAAGCTTAATGCCACGAAAGTGAAGAGGCGCAATCGTAAGCTTGACTGGAAAAGATAAGGGAAGATGTGATTAAGCATCCAGATCGCTTACTAAGAGAGCGTGCAGCTATATTTGGAGTGAGGATTAATGCCGTTTGGTATGCGATGAAGAGTTATGAATATAAGCCATAAAAAAAAACACTTCTTTACAGAGAAAGAAACCATCAGGCAAGGTGTCTATATCTGCAACAGCTAAGACAGTGCATTAGAGAAAAGGGCAAAGACTCGCTTGTATATCTTGATGAAAGTGGATTTGAAGAAGACATTGTGCGACTGCAAGGGTGGGCAGAAAGAGGGAGAAGAATATATGGATCACATTGCGGACGTTCTAGAAAAAGGACCAATCTGATTGTTGCAAAGTGCGGTGCAGATCTTCTGGCCCCTGTTTTATTTGAAGGGTCAACAAAAGCGGACTGGTTTAATCACTGGCTGAAAGAGTGCTTATTTAAAGAGTTACCAGAAAACGCTACAGTCATCATGGATAATGCGGCATTCCATAAAACAGCCCAAACCAAAAAGATATTCGAGGACTCTCCCTGTGATCTGCTTTATTTGCCGCCTTATTCTCCTGATTTCAATCCTGTTGAAACAGTCCTTCGCTAACATCAAGAAGAGAAAGCAATTTGCTCACCAAAAACTTCCCTTGATAGTTTGGTGAAAATGTATAATTCTTATTTGGAATGACTATAATAGTGACACGTTCGCCACTTCGGAAAATCTTTGGGTATCATACGCCACTGACACCGCTTTTTAAAACATATAAAACCCCACAGAATGCTTCATATAAGTCAATCTCTCTCGGCCGGGTTCTTTTCCTTGCACCTTCTAGTATGGCGCTATTTATTGAATTGTTCTCTGCTTATGTTACTGGGATATTCGATAGGACATCTCTTACCTCTATAGTGAAAATGTCTTCTTATCATCTTTTGAAGATTATGAACAGGTTCTTGAGTGCGCCCTTACTTACCTTATGCGACCAATGGCCCCACATTGGAAAACCCTTTAGCCTTAAAGCTAAGGGCGTCCATATGACCTTCAACAACATAAACTTGGTCTTGATCCAAGCATTCATGGACATTGTAAAAATCTTCCGCATCCAGTCCTTTGGTATGCAAATACCTAGGACCATCGCCAAGGCTTCTTGCGGTAAAGCCTTTCAGCACACGTTCTATGGAATAGATGGGTATGGATATACAGGCAGGTGCATTATGGTATGATCCCAAAGGTTCTTCCAATGCTTGACGTGTGGCCCTCATCAAAAGACGGGAGCATTTTATCTTTAGCCCCAAATAAACCAAACTCAAGGTCACGGATGTTATCATCGGTAAATCCACGACCGTGAAGATACTCTCTGGCAAATAGGTTTTTATCCTTCCATAGCCATTCTATGGATTGGGTTTTTAGTTTTTCCAAGGGGGCAGATAAGTCCAACTGGTCTTGTGCCTCTTGGGCCCTTTTACGAAAATAGGAAAGATCTTCAGCTGTGCTTTTATAATCCCCGCATGCCAGCATATTGCTTGATCATGTCAAAGGCTTGGTTTCTGTCAGCCCTTGTTCTTCCATAAGGTAAAACTTAATGTGCTTTTCATACCCGCACTTGCTTTTGCTGCTGCAATGTATGGAGTTGCCGTTTTTATAAACATAGGCCTCACGCTTGCCACAAGAAGGACACGTGACCAAGAAATTATCTCCCCTGTCTTTAGGTTGCAAAACGGCAAGAAGACTTTCTTTGTCCAGCCTTTGGTATAGAGTCTCTAACATATAGAATCCTTATCTGTATGCTTTAGTTCAGAGAATATGCTTTCTGTTGATATAATAGCTGATAATGGCCGTTGCTTCATATTTATCTTTAGGTTGATGCCCTTGTGTCCTTAAAAAGTTTACCTGTCTTTCTGTTGGATCATCCCTTAACAACTGGCATCTTTATGTGCCCAAGTACCCCCGACTATGTTTTTTTAAGAATTTATCCCCCTTACGCAAACAAGCATGTCTAGATTCTGTGGCCAATAGTTTTGGTGCCTCTCCTTTTAGGTTACCATAGAGATCAAACTTTTTAGTGCTTCGTTGAATCAACATCACGCAAGCGTCAATGGACGTTGCAATGAGTGCTTTTTCTTTATGCCAATAAACCCATCTGAAAGGGGATGTATCAATCAGATTCATTTCGCCATATTAAGCAATATATCGAGAGGCACATCTGCTGGAGGGGTTTTACGCTTTTTGTATTGAAACTAGATAACCACACTGTGTACATTCTTTTGAGTTTCTAGGAATGATTTGTTGGCATTCAGGGCATTCTTTAAGTTGTTTGGTGCCCTTGCTTTTGGTCAATTCAATGTCTTGTTCCAGTGATCCATGAATCACGGACGACATACCAAAGTCCAATATTTTACATTCTGTTTTACCCGGATAAGGTCTCAGCCCCCTGCCCACCATTTGAATCATGGTGGATTTATAGGAAGAGGGTCTCAGTAATACGACACATTCCACCGCAGGACAGTCCCATCCTTCTGTGAGGATCATGACGTTGACAATGACCTGCTCTTTGCCAGACTCAAAACTTTGCAAACGTGCAGTACGTTCTTGCATGGACAGGTCACTATGCAAAACGGTTGCATTAATGCCCTTTTGCTGAAAAGTATGACAAACGTTTAAGGCATGATCCACCGTGGTACAAAAGATAACGGTTTTAAGATCCCCGGCATGTTGTCTCCAGTTGCGAAACACTTCATTGCGGTAAGGGTCTGTATCCAATATTTTAGCCGCTTCTTCTTGAATCTGTGCTTCAGATATGACCCGTTGTGTTTTTTGTAACCGTCCTTAAACGTTCTGCTTGTGGTCCCCTGCCATAAAGACCTTTAAGATCATCCTGACAACCTAGGTCCAGGATAAACGTACGTGGCTTTACCAGATGTGCTTCAGCGATCAGTTCCGTTAACGTGATTTGATCAGAGACCGTCCCAAAGACGCCCTTCAATCCTTTTTTATCCCCCCTATTAGGTGTAGCGGTAACCCCAAATATGCGCACATCAGGATTAGCCTTTTTAATATTTTTAACGACCTTTTTCCATGTACGGGCAGCCCGCATGATGGGGCTTCATCAAAGGTGGCAATACTAAAAGCAGGAAAGTCCAATTTTCTATGGACAGAAGGGACCCATGGCAAAGACCACATCCCCAGACCAATCTTTGTTTCTGCATTAACGATAGACGTTTTGACATCGGGGAACATGGCTTCGAATTTAGCCTTGTTTTGTTTTAACAGTTCATGGCGATGTTGGAAAACAATTGCCCGACCACCCTTTTCTTGAAGAAACCCCTGAATCACCGCAGACATCATGATGGTTTTAACCGGCACCTGTTGGGGCAACGGCCAAGGTCGATTTATACTTAAACAGTTTCTTTAAGGTTTGATCCACCAATTCTTTTTGTCGGTGACGCAAAACAATAGGTTCAGCCTTAGTTGCTGGTGCTAAAGGAACCACATTGGACGAGGTGTTTTCTATAACCATGTTAACCTGTGTTTTTGGTATAAAAGTAACCTCTAAAATATACCATAAAACCGGCTGAAACGCAAAAACAGCAAGGTTTTTAGGTCAAAATATGACCGTCTTACTCAGGTTTTGGACTATGCAAAAACCAACCCACAGGATAACTTTTTTGCGACTCTGTGATCATACCGCTGTAACGCATAGCCACCAATACTTACAGCACACACATAAAAGCACAAAAAGATTGACATTTACCCCCATTTATGAGACTATGTAATTCGGATAGGCCTTTGGGTTAAGGCATTCAAATAACCCAATTACCGGATAGCTAAAATATGTGCCGTGTTCACATAAGATACCCTCTTTGTGTCCACTGCTACACGTCCCCTTGTGACAAAGGTTTGTCCTTGGATGACGTTAAACAATTATTTAACAATTTTAAGACAAGGCTATGCGGTATAGTTTTATTAAAGATATAGATCATAATCATCAAACCCATATACCTCTTCTGGTAACCGATCACTTGTATCTGGAGAAGATTAACAAAGATCACACAGATGACTGGTTTATGGCGATGATTAACTCTGTATCCAATGATAATATGGCTTGCCTGTCTTTTATCAAAAAGGTGGTGTGATATGGCGCAAAAACAAGACATAAAGCCATGTTTCTGGTATAATAAATCCACTTGTGACGTAAATAATTTATAGGTGTATGATGACTTTCAATAAACTATTAAAAGGAGCAGTTCTTATGTCAACTTTGGTTTTACCTGCTTATCAATTGCAGGCTATGCATGCTGAAGAAGAGGAGTTCAGCAGTAAGATCTCTTCAGTTAAAAAAGACATTGTGGGATTCTCTTTAACAAACAAAGCATTCGGTAAAGAAGAATTAAGGGTAAAAAAAGTTATTGTCCAAAATGGAATGATTGTTGAGGGGGCACATGAGGGGGATAATGTAGGTAAAACCTTCAATTTTTCAGTTGCCTATAATGCATCAAAGTTTGAAAAAGAGGGACATGATATTTTAGAAATAGGAAATGCAAAAGGGTCTGTTATATTTTACATTTCTAACAACCCAACAAAATCTCGTCGTCTGCATTATAAATGTGATAATAACTTTTCTGTCCAGAGCTTTATAGTACATAATACATTTTATCCTTCTCTTTTGTTGAGAAGCCTTTGCAAAGAAAAGGTATGATTGATTATGCCTCATCTTGCTATAATAAGACGATTAAATAATACGATTCTTCCAGAAGCCGAAGGTTTTTTAGCAGCGCTCAATGCTTTATTGGCACAAGATTTTGAGGTCAATACGATCATAACTCCAGAAAACTTTTTGGGATGTCTAAGCCAGCCAATAGGAGCAGAGGGCGCTAATCATCGCTACCAGGCTCTCCAATATAACGGTCCACATGGTACAGGCATTTTACAACAAGCTAATCAATGGTCTGCGCATAATCCCGGGGTGGCGTTGATTTTGAATGGTTTATGGCACTTACAAGCTGATAATGATATTATTAATAATCGTATGAGCGCTACAATTCTTGCTCACAGACAAAACTGGATCAATGCTGTTTACAATATTCAATCCCATTTCAATATGCTAGAGCAGGAAGGGGGGGATATTGGGGATGAAATAGATAGAATAAGGGAGCTGTTCACGCATGAAAACATCCGCAATCACCAAAGCTTTCTTTTATGCGGAAGCGTCTCTATACTAAACGGGCAAAGATCTAATATAATTTTAAAAACCACATACACTGGAACGGTGGGAGCTCCAGACCCAGACAATATAACAGATAGGTATTATGTTGCCGAAGACTTTCTTGCCCGTAATGTGCGTGGGGATATTATAAATTTCCACGCTGTAGAGGATTACGATCCGACCGAGGTGGAGGACGGCACGTATCTATCCTTTAATGGCTTTCCTCGTAATAGGATCGTTGTTGGCGATCGAAACTATATACTGAGTATTTGTCTCGATGCAACAATGGCTTGGAATATAAATCCAATAATAGAAGCAAATGAGATGCCCAATGCACCCCCTGTCATCATTCAAGGAGACAGGATGTTTCCTTCACGACTAGAGGACCTGGCCTTGGGTTTAAACGCAGAAGCAGAATACGTGAGTAGCAATGATGATGATCTATATCCGGAGAACTTCATAGTTGCGGGAGATGAGGAAAACTTAGCTTTCAATACTTTACGTATGCTATTTAGCAGAGCTCCGTTTGTTGTTTTTGCAGACAACGGACATGGGCATGGAGCAGGATATAACTCAATATCAGGCGGAGTATATATTTATGACGCTTTGGACGATAGACTAAACCGTGTTAATGAACATCAACAGTTTCATCATGGTAACTATCAGGCATCCATTTTCATTGTCCCATAAGCATAAAAAATACAAAAATTAACCTTTGTTTGGTTTTAATAAAACCCAAAGATCTGCGGTTTTTTCATTCAACCTATACACCCCCGTATATTCATGAACGACGATTTGCTCTTCAAACAGCTGATTGATCAGCCCAAACACAATATCAGCATCAATATTGATCGCTTTTGTCATATGTGACACTGTTCTTACTTTCCAAGCAGGTTGATCCGCATGATCTTTCAGATAGGAAACAGTCAACCACTGTGCACTGAGGAGTGCACAGCTTGGGGATAGAGACTGAAGTCTCCGATGAAGCTAAAGCTTACTCTAGAGAAATGTTGGAAACATCCTGTGATAGTCCCTTTGGTGGTACAAACCCCCGTCTTCCAGACGGGGGTTTGTACCACCAAAGGGACTATCAAATCTTTCCCATGATCCGTTGGGTGTTTGTATAACGATTCATCCAAGCGTGACGTGTTCACAAACCTGCTGATGAGACCAGCTTCATTATGTTCTCTGGTGCTGGTGTATGTCAGTTTACCTTTGGTGTGCGTTTCTGTGGAAATGCTGTCTTGCTTGTATCCTGTTATTTTGTCATGAAACGAACTGATCACATATCCTTGGCATGCGTATTGCTGCAACGGATGTGTCTTATGACATCCAAAGAAATCTCGCGTGGTCCAATTTTGATCCAATAATCCTTTTATAGCCAAAGTTATATATTTTAGTTATAGACTATAGTCTTTAAAGAGAGCGGATACATCACATTGTAATTTGCGTCTAAGTCTTTTTGCTTGAGCCCATTTTTTTTCGATGGGATTGAGGTGAGGAGAATATGGAGGGAGAAAGATGAGTTTGTGATTATGTGCGTTAAACAAGTCGAGTAAATCAGCCTTTTTATGAAAACTAGCGTTATCCAGTACAAAGACACTTTTCTCTGGGAGTGCAGGTATTAAATCTTGTTGGGCCCAGGCCTTAAATATTTGTGTATCGATATTGCACTGAAACAATGACACGGCTAATAGAGCCCCCCAGACAAAGCTCCAATGACATTTGTTCTCTTTTTTTGTCCAAAATTCCTTAGTCCATAGCATCTTGTTCCTATTTTGCTCACACCATGTGTTCGCGGCATGTCATGAGCAAAACCTGATTCGTCTCCATAGACAATCTTCCAGCCTTCTTTTGCGTACTCATTTATGATCTCACTAAAGGCTTCTTGCTTCTGGACGTCTGTTTTTGGATGACCGAATGTCTTTTTTTAAAACTCATTCCCAATCTCTTCAAAGCAAAGTATATCCCTGATTTGCTGACAGATAACCTTTGTGCCCTTTCATACATGTATCCATCCGGATATTCTTCAACGTCTGCCTTTAGCTTGTCCATATCTACCTTAAGACATGGCCTATTCTTTGTGGCTTTAGGCTCTATATTGTTCTTCCATCGAGTAAGGCTGTCTTTCCCAATACAAAAACGTTTTGCTGTTTCTTCATAGGTCAAGCCATACTTCTCTTTTACTGACAACACTTTTTGTCTAAATTTTAATGGATACGTCATGACTCTTACTATAACTGAAATATATAAGTTTGTCTATATCCTCACCCTGACATTCTCAATACGGACCAAGGCAGCCAGTTTACGAGCCATGAGTGGACCAAGCGTGTGAAGGAGGTAGGAATTCACATCAGCATGGATGGCAAAGGAAGGTGGGTTGATAACATCATCATAGAGCGATTTTGGCGCACAATAAAGCATGAGCATGTATTGCTTCATAGTTTTGAAGACCTAAGAGAAGCACAGCAATCGATTGGAATTTTTATCAATCTTTACAATCATAAACGACTACATCAAAGTTTGGGATATAAAACCCCCGCTGAGGTTTATGGTATTAAAGGGGCTGAAATGGACAAAAAGACCGCAAAGCCACAACTTCCTAAGCCTGATGGATATGTGGATAACTTACTCCGTACGTTCCCCACATCCCCACAGGCTCAACAACTACATGGACTATAGAAAGAAAATTGGAAAAGTCTCACTTAATCTAACCTAATTTTGGTCTGGACAATGGGGTGCACTTTATAAAGATAATCAACGGCGTTATTTCAAGCGACCATCTACACATATTTTGTGAGATTCCCCCACATATAAAAGTTAGTGAATACGTACAAAAGGCTAAAGGCAGAAGTTCAAAAAAGTTACAAGAAGAATATAAAACTATCCGTGAAAGATATTGGGGAAAGCACTTATGGGCGAGAGGGTATTTCAGTTCTACAAGCGGCAATGTAACAGATGACATGATCAACGAATATATTAACCGACATAGTGATGCTCATGAATCACAGGATGTTTCCAACATTTCTCTAGAGTAAGCTTTAGCTTCATCGGAGACTTCAGTCTCTATCCTCAAGCTGTGCACTCCTCAGTGCACGGTGGTTGACTTCGGGGTGCTTTTTTGAATGTTTCTAGATGTGTCGTTTAAATGAAGTGTTTCTCTGAATGACCTATAAGTCATTCAGAATATGACTAAAGCATGTATACGACTTTATATTGTCTCAAATTTGCTATTTACCTAAAAAGCTGAAAAATAAGTATAATTATATGTTTGGTTTATAGAACATTATTATATATACTTTGAATTGGATTAATTATTTTAAGTAAAAAAGTGCGATACACCTATAAAGATTAAATAGTCGAGAAGGTTGTTGTCTCAACCTAAATCAGCAACCATATCTATGGACCCTACAGGAAAATATTATATTTCTTTTTCACAAGAGCTCGATTTGCCTATTCATAAACCCGTTAAAAGTAAAGTGGGTATAGATTTAGGACTTACAGATTTTGTTGTTTTATCTACAGGTGAGAAGATTAAGCCTAAGAAAGCATTAAAGAAACAGCTGCATCTGTTAAAGCACAGGCAAAAACAATTAAGTCGTAAGAAAAAAGGAAGTGCTAATAGAGAAAAAGCACGTATAAAAGTTGCTAAAGTCCACGAGAAGATACGGAACATCAGATCAGACTTTTTGCATAAATTGTCATCAAGGTTAACGGATGAAAACCAAGTCTTAGTCCTTGAAGATTTAGACATAAAAGGCATGATGAAAAACCATAAGCTGGCTCAATCAATAAGTGATGCTTCTTGGTTTGAATTTAACCGACAGCTAGAATACAAAGCCTTATGGAAGGGAAGGGAGATTAAGCGTGTAAATGCCTTCTTTCCATCTTCAAAGCTTTGTTCTTCTTGCGGGTATAGAATGGCATCAATGCCTTTAAATATACGTTGCTGGATGTGTCCTGAATGTAATGCGATACATGACAGAGACATTAATGCAGCAAAAAATATTTACACCGCAGGGCTTGCGGGTAGTGCTTGTGGAGAACCCTCTATCGGGGACAGGAGTAAGGCTCATGTCTAGTTATGTTTCAATGAAGAAAGAATTCCTAATGGCAGGAAGGTCGTATCTGTTTTTAATTGCGCTCTGCCTTTGGCATGATGCATTTGCTATGAAATTGTCTGAAGAAGACAATGGCCCTTGTTCTGTCCCTTCTTCGTTTTACAAAAGTGTGGGGACCTCAACGGAGTTTGGTGTCATCATGAAAGATGAGTTCTCCGCTGATATACAAAACGCTAATCATGTTAAACATTTGATCAATACTTCTTCTTGGAAAAATGTTTATAGTTACGCGAAATCGGTAAATATCTCACCTGAGATGGTTCAATACATCAACAGAA
This sequence comes from Hippocampus zosterae, assembly GCF_025434085.1. Classification (NCBI taxonomy): domain Eukaryota; kingdom Metazoa; phylum Chordata; class Actinopteri; order Syngnathiformes; family Syngnathidae; genus Hippocampus; species Hippocampus zosterae. The sequence continues at coordinate 23,137 of NW_026262832.1, forward strand.
ATAGAACAAAAGACATTGACTGGAATGAATACATAGAAAGTTTTTTCCTTGCTCCTGAGGAAGATCATAGGGCAATTAGTATCAGCAAAAGTATGTCCTTGTTTGAGACTGAATTGGCAGATAAAAACCAAAGGATTGGCGAGATTATAAAGTCAAAAAAACAAGCCGATAAACAGCTTGCCATTTTTAAAACAGTTACATTCATAGGTATTCCCGTTGCGTTTAGTGCTGGGTTTTTACTGCATAAGTATTGGTGGAAGTCTTGATAGTCCCTTTGGTGGTACAAACCCCCGTCTGGAAGACGGGGGTTTGTACCACCAAAGGGACTATCACCACACTAGCAGCGGGTAATTTAGGCAGAAGATCTTGTAGGATCCAAGCAGTAAAGATCTCTTTATTGATGTTGGTGTCAAACAAGGACAAAGTGAGCAAGACACCTGTTAAGAGGGCACCTATCACATTGGTTCTGCCTTTCTCCCCCCAATTGTGTTTGCCATAACAGCGTTTGCCTTTCAAAGCATATCCATGGGTCCGAGGCTGGCTCTTGGAAAAACCGCTCTCATCCACGTATACTAAGCTATACCCTTGCTGTTCATAGTCCTTAATTTGTTGGCAAAACGTAGAACGCTTTTCTGGATCCGCTTTCGGATGATAGAGGGTTTTTTTTATAGGTCACGTCAAGTCGCCTGATAGCCTGCCATATGGCGTTCTGGCTCACTCTAAACCTTTCGGCTCTCTCATATTGGTAAGCGTCTGGATGTTTCTTTATGTCTTCTTTTAATGCTTCCATATCTATTTTAGTAGCGGGTTTATTCCGAGTCAACTTTGGTGTTGTCTCTTTTGACCATCTAAATACACTTGCCACACCCACGCCAAAACGCTTTGCTACACTCATAAAACTTAATTTATCTTGTTTTTTCATTTCCAATACTTTCATCCGAAAATCTAGTGAATACATCATCCCCTACCTTTTTTTATGATACCCTATAATATAATCATTTTATAACGTTTTGGCTATATAAAAGTTAGTGAATACGTACAAAAGGCTAAAGGCAGAAGTTCAAAAAAGTTACAAGAAGAATATAAAACTATCCGTGAAAGATATTGGGGAAAGCACTTATGGGCGAGAGGGTATTTCAGTTCTACAAGCGGCAATGTAACAGATGACATGATCAACGAATATAGCCAAAACGTTATAAAATGATTATATTATAGGGTATCATAAAAAAAGGTAGGGGATGATGTATTCACTAGATTTTCGGATGAAAGTATTGGAAATGAAAAAACAAGATAAATTAAGTTTTATGAGTGTAGCAAAGCGTTTTGGCGTGGGTGTGGCAAGTGTATTTAGATGGTCAAAAGAGACAACACCAAAGTTGACTCGGAATAAACCCGCTACTAAAATAGATATGGAAGCATTAAAAGAAGACATAAAGAAACATCCAGACGCTTACCAATATGAGAGAGCCGAAAGGTTTAGAGTGAGCCAGAACGCCATATGGCAGGCTATCAGGCGACTTGACGTGACCTATAAAAAACAGCAAGGGTATAGCTTAGTATACGTGGATGAGAGCGGTTTTTCCAAGAGCCAGCCTCGGACCCATGGATATGCTTTGAAAGGCAAACGCTGTTATGGCAAACACAATTGGGGGGAGAAAGGCAGAACCAATGTGATAGGTGCCCTCTTAACAGGTGTCTTGCTCACTTTGTCCTTGTTTGACACCAACATCAATAAAGAGATCTTTACTGCTTGGATCCTACAAGATCTTCTGCCTAAATTACCCGCTGCTAGTGTGGTGATTTTAGATAACGCAGCTTTCCATAAAAATGCGCTCATCAAAAAAGCCTTGGAACAAGCTGGCCATATTCTCCTGTTTTTGCCCCCTTATTCTCCTGATCTCAATAAAATTGAGCATAAATGGGCACAAGCTAAGTCCAATCGTAGAAAAACTCAACTGCCTATTCCTGAGCTCTTTGCCCCTTCTGAAATATAATCACTTTATAACGATTTAGCTATATATTAACCGACATAGTGATGCTCATGAATCACAGGATGTTTCCAACATTTCTCTAGAGTAAGCTTTAGCTTCATCGGAGGCTTCAGTCTCTATCCCCAAGCTGTGCACTCCTCAGTGCACAGTGGTTGACTTATTTGAGTGGGAGAAAAAGAAATATGGTGCAAACATTTCGTTTGATGCGTGCTGTGAAAGCAAGGAGCCAGCACTCAAGTGTGTCGAACAGGAAAGAGAGTGCCGGCAGAGTAAAAATATAATAATGGATGGCGGAGTCGGCATATCGACCTAAAACAGGGAGTAGAAGATGAAGAAGCCGACACCTAGAGATAGGGTTGCATAAAATATCGAACAAGGCAAGTAGAGAGATTTGTATATAAAGAGGAAAAAACCCTAGTTGCGTTTAAGAGAGCGGGCGGATTTACCCTAGAATCTCTTTCTACTAACGTTTTTCGCATCATGTGGAGTTTATAAAAAATAGATCTTTTTTCTACGAACGCCCTTTTTACTCAAACACAAAGGGAAAAGACTCATTTTGATGACCATGCCGTTTTCTGAAAATTCTATAAGTGGCTCTCAGTAAGGAACTCAAACAACTCTTTATCTCTCCTTAAACGCAGCTTGTGTTAATTAACCTCAGCTCGACGTAAGAAATTGCCCTAAAGTCTTTGTGTGTATGGCTTATGGCACAATTAGCATGATAAAAATGACGGTTTTTCCAGCTTTTTTTAGGTATTTTTCTTAATCATTGATACATATCCAATCTAATCTACGGCTAGCCTTGGTTTTGAGATATCTTTTGACTGCTTACGTCGAGGCGGGGTCCCAAAACAAATAACGGTTCATTTCTAGTGAATACGAGATGTCGCTCAAAATATCTTTATTGTTCACGGACGCCAACAAAAGGGTCAATTTACCCTCCTCCTCTTGTCCATATTTATCAAAAAAATATTCTGATAAAATCATATTAAGAACCTGTTCATAATCTTCAAAAGATGATAAGAAGACATTTTCACTATAGAGGTAAGAGATGTCTATCGAATATCCCAGTAACATAAGCAGAGAACAATTCAATAAAATAGCGCCCATACTAGAAGGTGCAAGGAAAAGAACCCGGCCGAGAGAGATTGACTTATATGAAGCATTCTGTGGGGTTTTATATGTTTTAAAAAGCGGGTGTCAGTGGCGTATGATACCCAAAGATTTTCCGAAGTGGCGAACGTGTCACTATTACTTTAGCTGTTGGAGTGAAAAGAGACCAGGCATGACACATAGTCCACTTGAAGAAGTTTTAAAAAAAATTAGTTGAAGAAATACGACTTGCTGATGGTCGAGACAAAAAAACAAGTTTTCTCATTATCGACTCTCAGAGCGTAAAAAACACGGATACAGCAAAACACAAGGGATACGATGCTGGCAAAAAAGTATCTGGGATCAAAAGACATATCGCCGTAGACATCAACGGTCTTCCTCACGCAATTAGCGTCACAACAGCCGATGTAAGCGATAGAAATGGCGCATTAGAAGCACTTCAACGGCACAAAACCTCATTATCGAAAGTGTCCAACACGCTTGCTGATGGAGGATACACAGGCAAACAGTTTGCTCTGGGGGTACATGATATACTGGGGTCTAAAGTGCAGATAGCCAAACGTATTGCCACCAATACGTTTGCTGTGATTCACAATAGATGGATTGTTGAAAGATCCTTCTCTTGGCTAGAAAAATGTCGAAGATTGTGGAAAAACTGTGAGAGATATCTAAATACCAGCTTGCATATGACCCTGCTTGCCTTTGCTGTCTTACTGCTGAAAAGATTATGAACAGGTTCTAAGGTACCTAATCCGGTCAAAAAAAGCAAGTTAGTTTCTGGCATCTGTTGTCAACAGTTAGTTTCTGGCATCGAGAGAAAAAAAGATGGCAGAGATAGTAAGAAAAACACACACAACCCTTCAAACCCAGCACCAGAGCCGGTTACCTTTAGCATCATCTCCGTATGAATACCGACCATTTTTACATGCTGGTTGTAAGAATTTATTAATTAACCGGGCGCATAATGACAATCCGCCTAAATATCGGCATGTTACGACGGATTTTGTGTTGGAGGATTTTTGTGCACGTGCGGGGATCAAGAAGAAGTCTCTGATTGTTGTGCTGGGTTTTTATGTGGAGCGGCACCAGAAGGGACTTATACCAAGATCTAAGATTTCTGTTGCCAAGGAGATAGGTATATCGACATCTACTTTGTATTGGGCAGAAATAGAACTCAGGGATAAGGGGTTGTTGGAACATAGAAAAGATTATCCATCTGACTATTTTCATAAGGACCGGAAAGCCTTCAGGTGGATATATCAGCCTAGTGCATACTTGGCTAAAATCATCAAGAAAACAAAAATCGAGTCACTAAAGAATAAATCGAAGATTTATTCTCAGGATCATACACACGGGAGAGAGAATTTACCCTTGAGGAAACAATTTTCTCAAACACAATCCATGGATGTAAATATTTTTACTCCAATATGGGAGGTTTATGTCAAACATTTTACCAAATCGGAAAAAGAATCTTTGAAATCAACCCTTTGGCATATGGCAAAATGGGAGATTAATGTTCCGAAACCAGAGAGGTGGTTAGAGGCAATGGAGATTGCCATTAAGAATCCATGGATCAAGGAAGCGCATGTGAATGGGTATAGGGGGGCAAGCAAGGGGGCGTTGCTTTCAAAGGATGGTGTGGTCAATGATAACTCCTCCTACTGGGGGAAGTATAGCCAAGGGCGTATAGGTCTTTTGTGGATAGGCAAACATGCAGAGGATATTATTGCGGGTAAATACAAACCCCGGGCATTGAGCGAGAAGTCGTCTGGCAGGGCATGGGCCAAGAAGCAAGAGCGCCGGATGGATAATGGGGACTACCTAGCAGAGGCCATACCTGAGTCATTTGGTCAGTATTACATCGAGGGGTTGTCTTGTTGTTCACGTGAGAGAGCCATCCGTGGGCAACTATTATCCGATTATGGTATATTGGCGCACGAGCATTGGTTTGATAAAGCAGGTATGGATGTGAGAGAAGACGGGACATGGATAGTGCAGGTAAAGGATTTATGGACTGCGAAGACTATTGGGGCAAAGTTCCCCGGCATAGATGTAGAGGTGGTTCCACCTCATCGTATCAGAAAAGGGACCCAGGGATTGCGGCAATCCTATACCCAACATTTGGCATCATTAGAGGCAACGGCTAATGGGTCGTTGGAAGGGTCGGAAGATACACTTGCCCAAGGACCCACTAAGGCACAGGCTGAAGGTGATTTGGTACAGGATGTTGAGGTTACGGTTACCGGACCAGAGGGCTCAGAGCAGTGCCAAGATCTGGCGTCAGATGTTGGGACAGATGCGTCGGCGGGATTAACGTTCACAAAAACACCAGAAATCGACCTGGAAGCATTAAAAGATACCATCACACACAAATTTCTTTATGTGCAGCAGAAAAAACCACCAGGGAGGATTTATTGCGCAAGTATGGTGGGTTTGTATATGAGAGGTGGATCAGGGGGTGTGGGTACGACTCAGAGCGTCAGGCCTTGACACATGAGAGTGGTTTTCATAGAAAGCACATATCGGATAAATATGGCGTGCGTGTTTTGGTTCCTATTGCGAATAAGGGCAAGGAGACATCACAACATACACTCACCTCTGACGACAAAAGCCCAGATGATTTTTGGTGTGAATTGAAGAGTGCTATCAAAACCACTTAATTCACAGATAAAACGGCAAGATGACAGAAGCAGATGCCCGTATTCGCATTGATAAGTTACTCCGAGAAGTGGGTTGGGTTCTCTCTGGAGATGATGGGGCTAAATGACGGATAAGTTTTGCGCCTTCGGCGGTACGCAAGTATAAGGTCAGTAAGAATTAAATAACTTTTCCTATCAGGAAAGAAAGAGGTTGTGAATAAAACTTCAAGTTAAATTGTTATCTTTTATAAATACAATAGGGTTTGATTCCTTTTCGAGACCGCAGTCTGGGTCAAAGTCTATAGGTCTATAATTTGGCACATTATCTTGTGCTAAAGTCAGTAAATGTCTGGCTAATGATACTAGACCATCTTTATTAGCCTTCACAACAACAGTTCCCCTGTCTATTTTGCTGTCAATAACTGGGTTATCTTCCCATATAAAGTCTAACCCTTTCCCCTCATATATGGGGATATTGATAATCATTTTATTAGTTTTCATTTTAAATAAACATGTATCTTTTTAACAAAAGATGTGCGATTTGGGTTAATTCTATTGATTTTTAAAACATCGAAATTAATATGTCGCCCTCCAGCATGCCACCCCAGTATATCTTTATCATCCATTCTAATTTGACGTAGTCTATCGGCAGATAGGTATCTACCATTACCCATATCCTTATACCCTTCTCCTAAAAATTTAATGGCCTCATCAAGAACTTTTTCTACATTAAATTCTTTGTTATCTAGATCTTTCGCCCTTTCAACAGCCTTTTGATGGAAACTCTTCTCATCTTGCTGATCCTCTGGGTCATGATCAGGATCTGGCATTCCCGTTGTTGCCTCTACAATTTCCAGCTCTATATCTTCTTTAGAAGGCTCTTGTGCGTCATTTAAGAGCTTACCTGCATGTACTAGGGCTAAAGGGTTCTCACAGATAGGCTGTGCTACGTTTATTCCAAACTTCTCTAGAACCTTTACTTTGGCTTCAAACTCTTGTTTGGAATTGGGTAATAGATTTTGCTGAATCCACCCCACATACTCACCCTCTTGTTGCGGAAGGAGGTGTTTTTCGTACAGGGTCTTAGCTCCCACCCCTAGAGCTACGGATGACCATTTCCATGCTTTTTCTGTCAGATTGATCACCGCAGGCCCAAACTTGATGATCTTATCTAAGTGAGCATCTGCATCACAGACACCTATGGTGCTACACCAGATACCTTTAAGCCCTGTACCGAGTCCCTTCATTAAAGCCTCGCCTAAACGCTCATCTCGTTGATGGATATCTTGATAACCATGAGGGAGCAAATCCTCAGGACCGGTCTCTTTTGTAACTTTTACTGGATACACCAGCCCATTGTTTAGCAGAGGATTGATAAAAGCTGTTTCCCCATGGATATTTTGAGATTTTAATGTAGTAGATAGATCCTCAGTTCTACGACCATTAATGCCTTGCATGACCTGTGCTTTGCTAATGCCCTTTGATTCAGCAAAAGACCACACATTTTCCCAAGAGGTGGTATTAATTAAATGCTGTATATGCTTAGCCTGATCGTACATGGCGTAGGTGGGGTTGGATTGGCGCATGTATCCCTCGAAGTTTAGGAACTGTGCTCGATTTGTCTTCAGATAATTATACTGCTCCCTAGTGACACCCTGTTGTGCCGCATAATCCTCTACTTCCTTCCAAGAAGACGCTGTGTTCATCATATTTTGCAAGTGTGTAGCTGGTTTATAATCACCATAGAAAGGATTTGTTGTTTGCATGTACTGTTCGAAATCCAGCATAGATCCTCTATTAGCACTGATATAATCTACCTTTGTTTTTGAGATACCTTTCTTTGCTGCATCAGTGTAGACATCTTGCCATTTAGGATAGGTATTACACATTTGTTGTACCGCTAGGGCTTTTTCATAATCACCATAGAAAGGATTGGTGGTACGCATATAGGTTTCAAAAGAAAAGTTCCCCCTATTGGCCCTGATATAGGACACATTCAGATGGTGCATGCCTTGCTTATAAGCATGATCATAAACCTCTTTCCAAGTAGGAGCTGTACTCATCAGCTTGAGGAGGTCTTGTGTTTGTTCGTGGGCTACGTATAGGCCACCATATCGCTTTTGTATTTGAATTTTATATGCCTGATGTGCCTCGTATTCTTCCCGCTGTTTTTTAGCTTTTAGTACTTCAGCATCATGGGTTTGCTTTTGTTTGTTATACTCAGCTTGTTGTTTTTTTAAGGTATCTTCAGGAAGTTCACCATTTTTCTTCTTATAAGCTTCCCGTTTTTGTTGAAGCTCACAGTCAGCTGCTTGCTTGCCTATAATCTGAGCATGTTCTTCAGGATCATGTCCCCATTGTTTTTTAAAATATCTGATTTCATCTGGCTCTAAATATCCCCATTTCCGAAAGTGAGCCATTTGTTTATTATATTCACGATCGATTGTTGCTTGATTAGGTTTTTGATACTCTATAATCCAAGCGCTATTAAATGGAGGAAAAACACCTTTGTCTATAAGCTCTTTTTGTTTTTTTACACAGGCATCATATTCCGCTTTTTCTTTTAAGTATTTTTGATACCTCTCCTCTTGCCTGAGGTAGAATTCATATTCATATTGTTGTTTTTCTTGTTTAGCCCGTTCACGTCTTTCAGGTTCGCTTGCCCAATAATCATCCGTGAGTTTTTGTATATCTTGTAGACCTGTATTGCTGTTAAGCTTTTTGCTCCAATTGTAATCAGGCTTTTCTACTGGTTTTGGTTTTTCTACCTGTTGAGGAGCTACTAATGGCCTGATAACCACTTGTGGTTTTTGTACGACTTGTCCTGTTTTTTTATCATAAGCGCCCTGATTATCGCCACCATACATCCCACCTTTAAGGCCGCCCATCAATTCAAGCTTTAACTCATCCCCAGACCCACGGATGTATAGATTGAGGTTGTTGAGCAAGCCATCAATATATCCGCCTTTTATAGTTTTTTGCAGTTCTTTAGGCTGCTGATAGCTTGGAATCTGGGTCCTGTTGCCACGGATATCTTCAGCAATTACTTCACCAGATTCAAAGAGATGTAGGGAATCAATGTCTTTAGCTGAAGAAAACTTTCTGGGCTTAACAGTTGTGAGTGGTTTCAACTCATACCGCAAAAGAGATATGGCTGAAAGTGAGAGATAAGATGATAGTGTAGGCTAGGAATTTTTTGAGGATCACTGGAACACCTTAGATTTTTTATCCTTCATTGTATTACAAATGGATTAATAGTTTAAGACCATATTCCATGGTATGGTTCTTTGGTTCAAAAGCCTTGAGGTTTACTCTGGGCAACCACATTTCTGTTTTGGATCTGTTAACATTCCAATAATCTACATAAAGACCAACAGAATATTTTGCTTCTCCAACATCTACTTTATTGAACATTAACTGTGCTTTTAGCCCATACCCATTCTTTTGTTTATTTCTTAGTACTTTAGCCTTTTTTCCTTCGGAGAGGTGGCTAATTTCGTCTACCCCTTTTGTAGGATTTGTATACTGATTACCAGCTATCAAATAATCATACTCTAGTTCTGCGGATAGGCTATATTGATTGCTTAATTGGTAGGTAGTATTCAAAACAAATGGCACATAAATGTAGTGCGATTTACGCTTTGAGACTGCTACTTTTTGGATTTCTTTTCCATTATCAGACTTAAAGCGATAACCAAAACCGAGTAAAAACTCGCTGTTAATATTTTGAGAAAGGGTAAACTGTGCGCCTGCTAGTATTTGAGAATCGCTTAACATGTGTGAAATATCTTTAGCCATGGCACCTGCACCTGTTTGGACAATATGCCCTCTATATATGGAAGTTCCGCCGGCAAGTTTTGTATAGACTTTTGCCACATACCATGTATCTTTTGGTTTATAAGCATAGTGTATTTGCCCCCCAAATAGACCACCCTTCATACTCATACCTTTAAAGTCAGTTCTTTTTGGTTCGTAATATTGGTAGCTGCTACCAGTGAATCCAATACTAAATTGGTGATTACTGAATTCCTTATTATTAGAGTGAGAAGTTGTGGTTAAAGCGAGTAAAAGGATCATTCCCCAATATTTAAGCTGTTTCATGAGTTGCTGTCTTTTGATTCAAACATATGCAAGATATTAACGTCCTTTTGGTACTGAATACAAGCAAAAACATCCACAGATTTGGGTGATAAAACTGTGATTTGTACAGTAGGAATGTTAGTGGCCAGTGGTCTTGTTACGTTGCCATAAAAGCGGGCAACACACAGCATGTTGATAGTCCCTTTGGTGGTACAAACCCCCGTCTTCCAGACGGGAAAGCTTTAGCTTGTCACGATGCGACATGATGCGTTAGCATCAAGAGCATCATGAGGGGCTCATATCAAACAACAGCGCATACGATTTATCATCATCGTTACCATATCGTATGGATCACCAAATACCGCTATAAAGTGCTAACCTACGAAATAAAAAAGCGTGTTAGAGAGATAGTGGCACAGGTTTCAAAAGAAATGCGTATAAAGATAGTCAACCACTGTGCACTGAGGAGTGCACAGCTTGGGGATAGAGACTGAAGTCTCCGATGAAGCTAAAGCTTACTCTAGAGAAATGTTGGAAACATCCTGTGATTCATGAGCATCACTATGTCGGTTAATATATAGCCAAACTTATATATTTCAGTTATAGTAAGAGTCATGACGTATCCATTAAAATTTAGACAAAAAGTGTTGTCAGTAAAAGAGAAGTATGGCTTGACCTATGAAGAAACAGCGAAACGTTTTTGTATTGGGAAAGACAGCCTTACTCGATGGAAGAACAATATAGAGCCTAAAGCCACAAAGAATAGGCCATGTCTTAAGGTAGATATGGACAAGCTAAAGGCAGACGTTGAAGAATATCCGGATGGATACATGTATGAAAGGGCACAAAGGTTATCTGTCAGCAAATCAGGGATATACTTTGCTTTGAAGAGATTGGGAATGAGTTTTAAAAAAAGACATTCGGTCATCCAAAAGCAGACGTCCAGAAGCAAGAAGCCTTTAGTGAGATCATAAATGAGTACGCAAAAGAAGGCTGGAAGATTGTCTATGGAGACGAATCAGGTTTTGCTCATGACATGCCGCGAACACATGGTGTGAGCAAAATAGGAACAAGATGCTATGGACTAAGGAATTTTGGACAAAAAAAGAGAACAAATGTCATTGGAGCTTTGTCTGGGGGGCTCTATTAGCCGTGTCATTGTTTCAGTGCAATATCGATACACAAATATTTAAGGCCTGGGCCCAACAAGATTTAATACCTGCACTCCCAGAGAAAAGTGTCTTTGTACTGGATAACGCTAGTTTTCATAAAAAGGCTGATTTACTCGACTTGTTTAACGCACATAATCACAAACTCATCTTTCTCCCTCCATATTCTCCTCACCTCAATCCCATCGAAAAAAAATGGGCTCAAGCAAAAAGACTTAGACGCAAATTACAATGTGATGTATCCGCTCTCTTTAAAGACTATAGTCTATAACTAAAATATATAAGTTTGGCTATATTCGTTGATCATGTCATCTGTTACATTGCCGCTTGTAGAACTGAAATACCCTCTCGCCCATAAGTGCTTTCCCCAATATCTTTCACGGATAGTTTTATATTCTTCTTGTAACTTTTTTGAACTTCTGCCTTTAGCCTTTTGTACGTATTCACTAACTTTTATATGTGGGGGAATCTCACAAAATATGTGTAGATGGTCGCTTGAAATAACGCCGTTGATTATCTTTATACGCATTTCTTTTGAAACCTGTGCCACTACCTCTCTAACACGCTTTTTTATTTCGTAGGTTAGCACTTTATAGCGGTATTTGGTGATCCATACGATATGGTAACGATGATGATAAATCGTATGCGCTGTTGTTTGATATGAGCCCCTCATGATGCTCTTGATGCTAACGCATCATGTCGCATCGTGACAAGCTAAAGCTTTCCCGTCTGGAAGACGGGGGTTTGTACCACCAAAGGGACTATCAACGGCGTTATTTCAAGCGACCATCTACACATATTTTGTGAGATTCCCCCACATATAAAAGTTAGTGAATACGTACAAAAGGCTAAAGGCAGAAGTTCAAAAAAGTTACAAGAAGAATATAAAACTATCCGTGAAAGATATTGGGGAAAGCACTTATGGGCGAGAGGGTATTTCAGTTCTACAAGCGGCAATGTAACAGATGACATGATCAACGAATATATTAACCGACATAGTGATGCTCATGAATCACAGGATGTTTCCAACATTTCTCTAGAGTAAGCTTTAGCTTCATCGGAGACTTCAGTCTCTATCCCCAAGCTGTGCACTCCTCAGTGCACAGTGGTTGACTGATTCAAAACTATTTAAAGTATCAAAGTCATCTTCCCCTTGCACAAATATTACATGCTCTTTGTCTTTCAAAGAACTCTTGTGGTATAGAGGAGCCGATCTCACTTTTTGAAAGTACCATACAAATTCTTGCACCTCGTCTTTTTCTTTAATCCCCAATGATACGGGCAAGAACAGATTGCCTTCTGGTTTTCCCATTTGCAAACATACCCTGCACATGTGTAGCGGTATTTCTTCACTGGCATTCCATGCCCACAGGTTTTTAAAAAATCATCAATATCTGGGATAGACTCTTCCTCTAATTCGTCTGCTGCAACAGCCTTTATCTTTTCCTGAGGTTCTGCACTATGGACAAGGTGAATAACGTTAGTGGTTTCTTTTGGTGTATCTTTGGGATTATCGTTTTGATCGGACATGGTCTTCTTTCTAGAAATTTATGGAATAACCAACCCTAAATATTCTATCAAAAATCTTCAAGAGGGAGCAGGGGCAAGCAAAAAAATAGGCAGGATGTTGGTCCTGCCTAGAGTTTTAAAAAGAGTCAGATTCTACTATTGGGCATAAACCTTTTTCATGCGGTGATCAAGCCACTGATAGAAATCATTATCTGGCCCATATAGCTAAATCGTTATAAAGTGATTATATTTCAGAAGGGGCAAAGAGCTCAGGAATAGGCAGTTGAGTTTTTCTACGATTGGACTTAGCTTGTGCCCATTTATGCTCAATTTTATTGAGATCAGGAGAATAAGGGGGCAAAAACAGGAGAATATGGCCAGATTGTTCCAAGGCTTTTTTGATGAGCGCATTTTTATGAAAAGCTGCGTTATCTAAAATCACCACACTAGCAGCGGGTAATTTAGGCAGAAGATCTTGTAGGATCCAAGCAGTAAAGATCTCTTTATTGATGTTGGTGTCAAACAAGGACAAAGTGAGCAAGACACCTGTTAAGAGGGCACCTATCACATTGGTTCTGCCTTTCTCCCCCCAATTGTGTTTGCCATAACAGCGTTTGCCTTTCAAAGCATATCCATGGGTCCGAGGCTGGCTCTTGGAAAAACCGCTCTCATCCACGTATACTAAGCTATACCCTTGCTGTTCATAGTCCTTAATTTGTTGGCAAAACGTAGAACGCTTTTCTGGATCCGCTTTCGGATGATAGAGGGTTTTTTTTATAGGTCACGTCAAGTCACCTGATAGCCTGCCATATGGCGTTCTGGCTCACTCTAAACCTTTCGGCTCTCTCATATTGGTAAGCGTCTGGATGTTTCTTTATGTCTTCTTTTAATGCTTCCATATCTATTTTAGTAGCGGGTTTATTCCGAGTCAACTTTGGTGTTGTCTCTTTTGACCATCTAAATACACTTGCCACACCCACGCCAAAACGCTTTGCTACACTCATAAAACTTAATTTATCTTGTTTTTTCATTTCCAATACTTTCATCCGAAAATCTAGTGAATACATCATCCCCTACCTTTTTTTATGATACCCTATAATATAATCATTTTATAACGTTTTGGCTATAGTTATAAGGCTTGATGAAGTGCAATGATACAAACAGTGTTTCCTCCTCATACAAAGCAAATAGACGCTGACTGATGGGATCAGTATGGGCTTGTTTGCTAAGCTTGATGGGATGCACATGCGTGAATGTCTGCTCTAGGGATTGGTCCTTGTAAGGCTCAATCAGTAGATCACAGCGCAAGTTATGTTTGTAAGCATTGAGTTTCGCCGAATCATCGACTATTTTGGTGTTAGTCATATTAACTATCCTTAGTAGTTATGTTGATTAGTAGCTGGATGGTGCTTCGACTCACCATTCAGTTACGCAAATAATCTTAGTGGAGACAGGACATGGGTGTCAAGGACATAACCGAGATCAGCAAACAGTGCTTGGGTGATAAGGTGAAGGCAGTAGAGAAAGCTCTATCTATGCTCTCTGAAGGCAAAACCATTGCAGAGATACAGGCCTCAACAGGGTTAAGTGAAAGAGAAATCTTAGAGCTACAAGGGGATTTTTAGGTGTGGCAGCTAGGAATTACACAAAGGAGCAAAAAGAGCAGCTTTTAGCAGCCGCCAAGAAATACAAGAACACCCAAGAAGCATCTAAAGCATTGGGGGTGAGTGATTCAGCCTTATACCGGTGGGGACATGAACAGGCGGCAAGGGAAGAAGAAAACCCTGCAAATTATAGCAAAGATCAAAAAGAGAAACACAAGCACTATGCCTTACAAGTCTATCAGTATGCCTCCTATGCTGAGGCAGCTAAGAAATTAGGTGTAACTGATAAAAGTTTAAAGAGATGGTGTGAGAAGTATGCTAAATATGGGCCTAATAGGGTTTTAATCAATCCACCTACATTGGTAGAGCCTTGTACGACAGGAAGAGAGAAGGAAGAAACGATAGTGGCCATGTTAAAAGATCATGTGCTGGATAGATTAATCTGTAATGCAAATAGAATTACATCTAGAGAGCTTGCTGACATCAAGGATAAATATGCGGAAGAACTTAATAGTTAGAAAGGATAAAAAATGAACAAAGCAGAATTGATGCGTGAAGTGGCAAAGCGTACAGATTACTTACTCAAAGACACAGAAACAATTATTGAAGGCCTGATAGAAGTAATTCAAGAGCAGCTCTCCAAGGGAGAATCTGTCTTGCTTCGAGAGTTTGGTGCATTCAATGTGCTGGACCGCAAAGCTACAAAAGCAAGGAATCCCAAGACAGGGGAAGAAATCAATTTACCTGCACGGAAAGCGCCTAAGTTTACAGCATCGCAGAAGCTCAAAGATTTGGTGAATGGAAAATAGCACAGAAACACCACTAGAATGCACGAAATATTTATTTATGTAGGTTACCATATAAAAACAATTTATACGCATTCGGTGATTCTTAAAATGCGTTTTGGGGCCATTTAAATGGCAGAACAACTGACGCTGAAAGCATTGCTATCAAAACATACCCCGAGTGGTGGTGTGGTCAAGCCTTCTTCAAAGGTAGGTCTTGAAGGAGCCCTTTACAAGTGGGGCAAAGCTATTGAATGGAGGGATTCAAGAAGAGAACATTGGGAAGAAGCACAGAGAGGCAATCATGGAGATGGATAAAATAACAGCTAAATCGGTTTCTCAAAGACTTGCAAAGATATTTGATAAATCTGCCCTTGTTCTCTTTCAAAAGGTCCCCGCAGAAATAGTAAGGGGAATGTTCTTTCATGAAATTTTATCTTTTTTAATTCGTCCTTTAGCGTGTGAACATAAAGATAACCAATGTCCTTGTCAAAAACGCAGGGAAGAGTTTTCTGTGCTGCCTTCTTACGTGTTTCTGTACAATGAGATGGAAGAGTCCCTTGCTAATATTGATGATTACAAAAATGAAATCGAGTTTGTTGCAAAAGAACTCTCCATTTCCATTAAAAAAGCAACAAAGAAAGCGGTACAACACAACAAAGATACGCTAACTAAGACAAGGCTTTTTCTGGATCTACCATCAGATGCAGAACTTCGTAAAAGGTTGCTTAAATGCCCCTCTATTGGCCAAATTAAACACCATTTTGATTTATTATCTGTAGATGGCAAAGAAAAGTCTGATAAAGCGTCTGCCCTTCATATTGTTGGCTACCATACTTGGAAATCCTTGGAAAAATTCTACATAGAAAAAAAGGAGCCAAGATTGAGGCAAGATATTATCATCGAAATACAGGAAGAAGCCTTTAAAAATAAACAGGGCGAATAGTTTGAGGACCTCTTGTAATTTGCTAGGCCAAGTATTTATGTAAAATTGTTTACAGATAGATGTACACGGATATTTTCACATAAAGCGATACACCAAGATGAACGCATCACTCACCACCATAGAAGGATTAATAGAACGCATTACCTACCATAGTGAAGAAACGGGGTATTCTGTTTTAAAAACAAGGATTAAGGGGCACGAAGACCTTGTGCCTGTATTGGGACACACGCAAACGGTTAGTGTGGGAGAACACTTTAAAGCAGAAGGATCATGGGCTCTCCACAAAGACCATGGGAGACAATTTAAAGCGGAAAAACTTGTTTGTTTCCCTCCCCATACTCTGGAAGGTATTGAAAAGTACCTGGGTTCTGGTCTTATAAAAGGCATCGGGCCTGTTTATGCCAAACGCATGGTAGAAAGGTATCAAGAAAAAGTCTTCGATGTGATTGAACACACACCAAGGAAGTTGGAAGGCATTCCCGGATTTGGCAAAAAACGCATTAAACAGATTAAAAAAGGGTGGGAAGAACAAAAACGCATTCGAGAAATTATGCTGTTTCTGCATGAGAATGGCGTATCTACTGCACGGGCTGTTAGAATTTACAAAACGTATGGTAACGAGGCGTTGGGTATCTTGCGAAAAGACCCATATAGGCTTGTACAAGATGTGCGGGGCATCGGTTTTGTCTCTGCGGATAAAATTGCACGAAACATGGGGCTTGATGCAACATCCTCTCAACGAATCACAGCAGGTCTTGGATATGCGCTTATTGTTGCACAAAACGATGGACATTGTGGCCTTCCTTTTGAAACGTTAGTGCAAGAAACCTCCACCATCTTGGAGGTAGAGCGAGCCCTTATAGAAAATAAACTGCACCAAGATTTGGCAAACAAAATATTAATACAAGATTTTATAGACGCAAAACCAATAGTTTTCTCGCCAGCGTTTTATCATATGGAAAGATATATAGGCGAAAAACTCAAAGAGATGGCGCAAACGCAAGTTGATTTAAAGATCGATATATCTAACTCCATCAAAACACAGGAAAAACAAGCAGGTATATCCTTAGGGCAATCACAAAAAGATGCGATTGCTACCTCTTTAAAAAATCAGGTGAGCATTATCACAGGCGGTCCTGGTGTTGGGAAAACGACTATCTTGCGGTTCATATTATCTATACTCTCTGATACGCTGAGCAAAATAGAATTAGCATCTCCCACAGGACGAGCATCTAAAAGACTTTCTGAAAGCACGGGGGAAAAAGCTCAAACCATTCACCGTCTTCTTGAACCAGGGTTTGGAACAGGCGGATTTAAACGAAATGTAGAAAACCCACTAGATTGCGACTGCCTTATACTAGACGAAGCGTCCATGATTGACCTCCCATTAATGTATGCTGTTTTAAAAGCATTGCCTAAAGAAAGTATGATCATCTTTGTGGGAGATATTGACCAGCTTCCTTCGGTGGGGCCAGGAAGAGTGTTGGGAGATCTCATAGAAACCTCAGCTCGACGTAAGAAATTGCCCTAAAGTCTTTGTGTGTAGGGCTTATGTCACAATTAGCATGATAAAAATGACGGTTTTTCCAGCTTTTTTTAGGTATTTTTCTTAATCATTGATACATATCCAATCTAATCTACGGCTAGCCTTGGTTTGAGATATCTTTTGACTGCTTACGTCGAGCTGAGGTCATAGAAGCAAAAACACTGCCAACTTCTCAACTGAGAGAAATATTCCGTCAGGGGAAAGAAAGCTTGATCGTATCTAATGCACACAGAATTAATCATGGACAGCCCCCTCTTTACCCGCATCAACCTGAGGATGATTTCTTCTTTGTGGAATCATCAAGCAATGAAGATGCTTTAGATAAAGTAAAATATGTTATTGCTCAGTGTATTCCTGAAAAATGGGGAGCAGACCCTATGAAAGATATTCAAGTACTTACCCCCATGAATAGAGGACTACTGGGCACCAGGTCATTAAATATCACATTACAACAAACGTTAAATAGCCATAGAGAAGAATCAATCAATGTATTTGGTCAAACGTTCCGCGTGGGTGATAAGGTCATCCAAACACAAAATGATTATGAGAAAGATATATACAACGGAGATATAGGATTTATCCAAAAAATAAACTTCGATAGCAAAGAGGCTGAAATCTCTTTTGATAAAAAAAGCATAGAGTTTGACTTTGGAGAAATGGATGCCCTTTATCTGGCTTATTGTATAACAATACATAAATCCCAAGGATCTGAGTTTCCATTTGTTGTCATCCCCCCCACTATGGGTCACTACATGATGTTGCAAAGAAAATTGCTATATACAGCAGTAACAAGAGCAAAGAGTCGTGTCATACTTGTAGGTGAGAAAAAAGCTATCCATATTGCTGTCCAAAACAACAAAAGTGCTGTGAGATGTACAAATCTTAAAAATGGTTGTGTGATTAAGAATATTTTAACCTTTTTTTCCTCTTGTTGTCACATCAAACACTTCGTTTGATGTGTGATGTTAAAGAAAGGAGCCAGCACCCAAGTGTGTCGAACAGGAAAGAGAGTGCCGGCAGAGTAAAAATATAATAATGGATAGCGGAGTCGGCATATCGACCTAAAACAGGGAGTAGAAGATGAAGAAGCCGACACCTAGATTATAGGGTTACACAGTCCCAACCCTAAAGCAAGGACAAAGATCGCAGAAAGACATTAAAGGGGGGGGCGCAAAAGCTAGCAACAGCTCAGACACATCGAACCACACAAGCCAGACAGAATAAGCCTTTAAATTATGTGTGAAATAAGACAAGTTTATACTTGAAGTCGTATACCCTCTTTAGTCATATACAACTATAATGACTTGCACCCACAAATTACCGATCTATTATCAAACAAAAAACCCAAGCAGCTAAAACGTCCGCAGAAGCAATAGACAAAACGGCATGAGATACGGGTAGAGAAACCCAATCAGCAACACACCGCCCGACACACAGGAAGTAAAAACAGTCCTGACATTGACCTGCTTTTAGGTATATAACGACACACCAGTGCCTAACCACCCGCAAACACGCACCCAGCAACGCCCACACCACACTCATACCCCCTATCCATCACCCCTGTAAACGCCTCTAAGCGTTAACCACAGCGGCTCCCCGCTAATGAGAAATCGAGCACACACCACCCCAAACCCAGCCCCCACCCCTAGATCGAGCCCCTAGCGGTGTCGGCCCAGCGTCGTCAGCCCTCCCCCATCACCCCCCCGCCCCATCTGGTACAACCCTCATACCGTCGCCCCCATCCGGTACAGCCCCCATACCAGTACACATCCCATACCACCCCCAGTCTC
>NW_026262833.1:0-41706 GCF_025434085.1 Hippocampus zosterae
ATGACTAGAAGATCCTGATGTGGGATCTCTAGGGCAACAAGGAGCTCAATAAACGCCTGCACTACCATTCGTAGTACCTCTTCCACTCTGGAAATGTCGAGGAGGTTATGTGGCATCCTTTTATGCTGACCTGTTTGGCAGTGTCGGAGGGGACCGGCATTTCGCCCTTTGGGACATCCGGGAGCCCTAGAAAGCCAGGCCCGCCATGGCGTCGTTCGTCCATACCGGTGAGGTCTACAGCCTCGACTGGAATCCCTTCTGCGAGTATCTGTTCGCGACCTCGTCTGACGACAAGACTGTAGGTATCTGGGACTTGAGGAATCCCACCAAGCGGATTCACGCGATGCAGGCACACAACAGCCAGGTCTATCGCGTGCAGTGGAACCCCCATAACCAGGCGATCCTCGCTAGCGCTGGGGCCGACCGAAGAGTCATCATATGGGACCTGAGCAAGATCAACGAGCCATCGGCCAGTCTGTAGCAGCCGGCCGAGCTGCTGTTCCTACACGGAGGACACCGCTCGAAAGTGACCGACCTCGACTGGAACTCAAACGAGCACATGACGATCGCCTCGACAGAATAGATCAATTTGTTCCAGGCGTGGCAGGTCGGCTCTGCATTATAAAAATGAACACATAGATAATTTGATGCCTTTGGATTTTGAAGGTCGGATGGAGCGCAGGCAAGAGCTGGTTGACCATAAGGTCAAGCTGTCCTAGTTTGAGGCCCTCCGCCCTGAGGATATCTTTGAAGAGCATTCTTAGGGCAGGCTGGCCTGGATCAACAAGGACCGACAGGCTACCAAGACGCTACTAACCCTCGCCTTTAGCTACAAACTTACCGCCTTCCTGAAAAAAATATAGCGGGCAATCCTCTAGGCCTAGCGCTAAGACTAGTAAGCCTCCCTGATTCTGAAACTTTATGATTTAATGCGAGAAAACAACTAATAGATTCAACAGATACTCAGGTTTAACGACTAGGTCTTTTAGATGCTCGTGGAATTGGTGGAGAATTAGCCGGACCTCAGCTTGTGGCCATAGGAAATTAAAGGGTGCTATGAGATCGTCGATGATGTGTATTTCATCAAGCGCTTGGCGGATAATGAGGATAATGAATCAGTGCCACGTTCCTCAATCGTTGTTTCAGGGCCCCAGTAGTTCTAATAAACATACCGCTCTTATCAATAAGTGCAGCAGCCGTAGCAAGAATAGAAATGCTCATCGTAGATCGAAAAAGAAAAATCCATGTCAGTTGAATTTGGCTTCGAGGATGCCGACCTCTAATAAGATTTTCAAGAAACTCATCTTCAGGCTCAAAAGACCTCACTACAGCCCTCAATACAAATTTAACGCAGTCCAGCGCCCAGCCTCGAGCACTCATTGCAGGTTTAAAAGAAAAATCAATTCCAGCTGAATTTGGTTTTGAGGATGTCGACCTTTAATAAGATTTTCAAGAACTCAACTTCAGGCTCACAACACCAATCTGCAGCCCTAAATTCAAATTTAGGGCAAAAGTAGTCTAGCGCCTAGCATAAAGGACTCAAAGCAGATCGAAAAAGAAAAGTCAATTTCAAATAAACCCGAGTTCAAGGATGACATTTAATACGAAAGACAACCTTTGATCAAAAATGCTGTTCAAACCTAGCTGTGCTAATCTTCAGATTAGAACCGTCCAATTCAAATACCTAACCAAGATGGGCCTGGGCCTGGCTATCTTGTTCATCTTGGGGCTGCTGCTGGTCATTCTGCAGATGAAGGAACCTGACAGCTATTATGGCAGCAGCTTTGCCAGGCACATCAGGATACGATGAATCAGCAATCAAAGTCAGCGAAGTCGTGGGTCTCACCGTTCTCGGTGAAGTTGTCGGGCTCGTGCTTGCTGCTCTCGATTTCGCACTCGTCCACCCACTCCAGCCCGCCTGCCCGGCTGCCGATGTACTCATCCAGCTCCGACTGGATTTCATTCTTGGTGTGCTTGTCCGACCGCATCCAGATCACCATCAGCTTGTCCATCAGGGCCCAAATCTCTCTGCGCTTGTTGCGGGGCTTCTGCTCGGTCGTTGCTGTCATTTCTTCCTTCAGGGTGCACCGGAATGCCTACTCGAAGATGAGTTCGGGGTTGGCCATGAGCCGCTGCAGGCAGAGGAGGAGGTTGCGGTCCGGCTGGTCGTAGGACATATTCGGGGAGGAGCCAGCAGGGAGCCTTTCAGGAGGACTGCCCGGCGGCGTGCCAGCCTTGAGCTTGCCAATCTGCTCGTTTCTAAGATGAAGCTCAGCCCTAAGCCCATCGACAGTCTCAAGCAGCTGCACGACCTTATTCCTTTTGACTTCAGCCTCGTTCGAATGAAACTTAACTTTCTCAAGTGTGCTCTTCAATTAACTTAGCAGGTAGTCCTTCTCGGCCTCTAGCTTTTACACTCTTTGTTGAAGAGAGGAGATTGTTTCGTTTAGTTCGGTGAAGGCTTTGACATTTCCGGTATGGGAATGTCCGTCTCTTAGTCTTTCGTTCTCTTGGAATAGGCGGGTGACCTCATGTCGTAGAAGCTAGAGCTCGTATAGCTGAGTCTGGCCTATCTCACCGGCCTTGAACTTGACCACATCCCGCAGCTCTTGCACGGCTCTCTCGAGATGCAGCTTGGACGATTTGAGCACACTGATTTCTTTGAGCAATTCGGAGGCAGGTAGCTCAGTGCTGAAGGACTCGAAGTAGCTAATCTCGTGTACGGGAAGGGCCTGGGCCTCGGAGATATACTATTGGAGGGAGCAGCAATGCTATGCGACCCGGCCTGGATGGATGACTGTCTCGGAGTGGTCTGACGAGGAACTGCAGCCTTAAAGCGCCTGGTTGAACAGTTCAAGCGAGGTGAGCTGCAGGCGGTTGCTGCTATTTCTAAAGCACATTAGTTGGTGCTCCAGAAGGTCTCCTCGCAACCTGGCCTTTTCATACAGCTGGCCAGTTCTCACCTCGCATGCCAGCAGACTTTCGGTTTTGTCCCTCTAGTCCCGAAGCAAGTGCTTGAGCTCTGTCAGTTGCTAGCCCATCACCGCGTGGCAAAGAGCTTGTTAGGAAGAGGGGCTAGGCGCCACCGACAGCTAGAGCTAGTCGAGCATGTAGGAAAAGCGTGGCCTGCGGGTGGCTTGACGGGAGGCGCTGGGCGAGAGGACGGGGTCGGCGCGGGCCACGCGCTCGGTGATTTTGGACTGAAGAGAGCCCTGGCGGAGGATGTCACCAATTTTGGGCATTCAAAATAGGAGTGACTAACCGAAATAATAATGAATTTCGAGAAGAGCAACCCCCACTTGTGACCTGCTAACCAGCCTCGAGATCGTGACCTCCACCTGGCAGAAGGACTCTCACGGGCTGTTCGACTTCGAGAGTGACAGCATCACGCAGCGCAAGTTCCGGGTGGAGGGCAGCTGCAAGATGTTCCGCAACGAAAAAAGTGAGGTGCTGACCAGGCTCCGAAATCGAACTAGTGTCAGTGGCGGACGCCCGGAGGGGGCGCATCCCGATGGACTGTTACTTTTGAATTCAGTTAACGTCTAGAAATTCCCTGGCTGCGAAGACCCAGTCTTCTCGATGGGGGTACCTGAAAACAACTCGGCGAGCCAGGCCTAGAACAACTTCAGCGACCCCTACCTGGTGGTGCGGGCGCTCAAGAACAAGGAGGGCTACCAGAAGGGCTACAGCATGGACAAGGGCGATGTCATCAAGCTCGGCCGCATGGAGTTCATGGTGCTCGAGTACAAGGACGACTGCAGGACCTACTCCCTCAGAGAGACTGCCTTCCTGGACAACGAGAACTCGGCCTACGTGGCGCCTGACGAGCTGATCGAGGGCAGCTGCAAGTTCTGCCTGGGGGACGAGACCAGCGAGGAAAACTACCTGGTGTCGCCGTGCGAGTGCAAGGGCAGCTGCCTGATGGTGCACGTACAGTGCCTGCGGTCGTGGATCGACTCCAAGATCAAGAAGCAGCCGAACGGCATTTCCACGCAATACAACTTCACCAAGTTCAACTGCGAGCTGTGCGGAGTGCCCTTCCCGCTCAAGGTCATCCGCAAGGGCCTGGAGACCCAGATGTTCAAGATCGAAAAGCCGACCCGCCCCTACATCATGCTCGAGTCCCTGACCGAGGGCAGGGCTGACGGCGAAAAGATCCTGCACCTTATCGCCGAGCCCGAAAAGGGCGAGACCATCAAGCTCGGCAGGGGCCACTCCTGCGAGATCCGCATGTCCGATATCAGTGTCAGCAGGATCCACGCCCACATCATGTACCGCGACCGCAAGTTCGTCCTCTTCGACAACCACTCCAAGTTCGGCACGCTGGCTCGGGTGACCCGCTCCTCGAGGTTCGGGGCAGAGCTGGTGGCCATGCAGGTGGGGCGGACGGTCATGACCTTTTCCCTCAAGAGTGACACGGTGGGGATGCTGCCGCGCGCGGGGTACCTGGCTCACCGCAAATGACCTGCACATTGTATGATATTGGCTCACAGCCCCCGGGTTTCGAGCACGCGGACCAGCGCGGCCACGTCACTGCGTTTGAGGCCCTTCACGGCCAGTACTTTGTCCAGCTCCTGCACGCTCGGCTGCTCGGATAGCCTTTCGAACTGGGCAGTGAAATTGTCCAGACTCATTTCCACCAACTTGAGGAGGTTCTCCAGCCGGGCGACGGCCTTGTTGGTGAAGGCTCGGAAGGACGAGACCGCCTTTTCGTTGGCCTTGTCGTCCTTGCCCAGTCCTAGCAGCACCTCCTTGAGCTCGGCAACGTCCATCTGCAGTTGGAAGATGGCCTTGTTCGGGGGCCTTCGCAGCTTTAAGAACTGTGCGTGAAGGCGGGTGACAACCCCCAGCACCAGCTTATTCAGATAGAAGAACACGTAGGTGCGGGCGATGACGCGCTTGACCCTCTACACATGGCGGTGCAGCAGCAGCTTGGTCTCCTTCACGTAGGGCAGCGAGTCCTCAACCGACTCCAGTTTGTCCCAGAACCCAGCCTTGTCGAGGAACCGGGTTGCCTCTTCGAGCTTGAAATCGATGGTCGAGAGGAACAGCTCGAAGCACTTGCTGATCAGGCTCGAGCACCGCTAGTTCTCCTCCTGCAGATTGACCTCCTGCGAGTCCAGGGACATGAGCATCTCTTCCAGCGGAGAGATGGCATCTTTGCAGTACTCGCACGTGTTGATGATAAAGCAGACAGCAGTCTCCAGCTCGTCACGGCGGGCCCTGTCCTCGCGGGCCAGGCGGCTGGCCAGCTCGTTCAAGTACACCCCGAGCACCTTGCGGACCACCTTCACCACATCACCCACCAGTCGCCCCTTGAAGTACCCCGAGGCTCGTTTGATGAAACCTTTGAGCCCGTTGAACGTCAGCAGTGCAGAGCTGTAGACGTTCAGTTCTGAGGACAGGTCGACCCGGTCCCCCTCCAGGGCGCGGGCCATGTTCTCACGTAGGGTCTATTACTAGGAGGTTATGTAAGGCGCCATGAAGTTGAGGAAGCCGCTGGAGATGGAGTCTCGGATACGAAGACCTTCAAGTGTTTTTCCGGCCGCTTTGAGCCGCTGCTCCACGTCGTCGGCCGCACGGGCCTCGAATTTTTGGGTGACGTCCAGTGCTTTCATGATGAAGGCCACTGGCTGCTCACGGCCCTCTAAAACCCTTAGCAATTGCACTTTGGTGACCGCGCAGAACTCGAAGTACAGATTCACGGACAGTCCCCAGGCCTTTGGCACCACCGGCTCGTATTTCTGCCCAAAGTCGTCTAACTTACGCTTGAGCCAGCCATACCTTCGCTCGACATTCTCGAGGGTTGATTGGTCAGGCGCCCCAAACGCCTCCTCATAAGGCTTGATAAGGATACGAGCCGCATGGCGGATGAATTCTGGTAAGAAAGGATCGCCGAGTGCCTCGACCACCGCACAGACCTACTTGAACTCCTCAGGCTTGAGCTTGCCCTGGTCGTAGTCCTCGAAGTCCTCCTGCAGCTGTTGCTTAAGCTCGCCAATGAGTTCGTTGAAGTCCCTAAGCAGATCGTTGATCTGGGGCACTTCCTCGTAGCTGCGGAAATGGACTGCCATTTCTTTGAAGGCGCTGACCAGGTGGGCAGTCTTCGCGTACTTCCGGGCTTCGCAGGATGCCCGGAGCTGCTCGTAGGCCGTGACCATCATGATGAACTTCTTAAGGACCGTGATGCTGCCGGTGAGGTTTCGCTTGGCGATGTCGAGGGATTTGAGGTCTTTGCACATTTCGTAGACCAGTTCTTCGCTCTCACTGGCTTTCTGCTTGATCTCCCGGATATCTGCGATGATGTCCTGGCTGACCTCGTGCGCCCGTGCGACTTCGCCCATCACTTCCTGTGAGGCCAGGGCGTGCTCGAGCACCTCTTTGCTAAGCTCCTCGTCGACCTTCTGCAGCTGAGCAGTCAGCTCGCCAATCTAGTCATCAAGCCCGCTGAGGGAGGACTCATCAGGAAACCTCTCGTTGAGATACTGCAGGGGGTCAAAGTCCTTGCTATCCAACATAATAATGCCTGACAATAAAAGAAATAGATCGGGCCTGATTAGCAACGTTATAAAGGCCACCGCCGCCCTATTTCATAACTAAAATGTAGCCCAGATGAAAGACAAGACCGACTGCTTTGAAGTGCGCTCCACTGAGGAGCATTCCTTGAGGGGGGAACCCAAAGAAACCCTCGCTGTTATCGCTGAAGGGCTCAGGCTGTCAGGCTCGCGGGATGGGCGCCGAGCTAAGGCTAGATGGACGGCCGGCCAGCAGCAGCTGCTAGAAAGGCAGGTGGCCCTGTTCGGCCTCGACTACTCGATCCTCGCATTCGTGCTCGAAGTGACCCCCAAGTAGGTCAAGAGGCGGGTGAAGAAGCTCTTCCTCGCCAAGTGATTCTCCAAGTCCATTCATTACCCGCAGCAGGCCTGGCTTCTCCAACAGCCTTGCTTTCCAGATGTATCATCGATCAATATTCCATGGAAAAGACTTACAACAACGCAGAGAAGTTCAGGACCACCCTGCAGGGCAGCTTCTCTGAGTTCGGCAAGACTTCGTACCCCTCGGACAGCACGATGGGGTGTCTGGCGAAAAGTATAACTGACCACAAGTCGCCCCGCAAGGAGCATCGGGCCAATCGGGTGGTCAAGGATATCGTTAGAGACGAGCCGGACTACGACTCGTGGGGGCACCAGTCGATCCTGACGCTGAAGGAGATGGGGCTGCTGGGGAGCAAGCAGATCAAGGCCCACAAGTTCCCGGGGACGATCCGCAGCGAGTACATCTACAACGACTACCACGAACGGCAGACCAACCCCGGCTACTCCCGCAACGCCGAGGGAGGCCGCTTCTTCACGAGCTGACCTCATTAGCACCAATATTTATTGCAGTGAAAGGTTGGTCATTGCTAATATAATCTGAGGTTTAAAATAACGGTATTGCTGGTGGAATAATCTTTTATTACTATTTGTTTGTTTTTTAAGGGTTTATATCTTTCTTCAAAAGCCAGGTCCCCATCTAGTAAAAGATTAAAATTCATCAAAAATCATGGTCCAGTAATTCCTGAGCCATTCAACCAACCGGCCAGCCTGCCTGCCCGAGTCCCAATATGTAACGGGCTCCCTTCAGCCGAGCCCTGTCGAGTAATCTAAATGGAATTAAAGTATGGATGATTGATGATGGGGATCATGCATCAGCATTGCGCTGGTAGAAGAGGATGTAGGACTAGGGGTCGGGCTATTTGGGCTTGCCCATGACCCGGATGTGCGAGTCATCGTACTCGACCCACTTGCCCGAGGCGTGGTCCAGGCAGTTGGCCGTGTAGTGCCCGCCGCCCATCCCGCCCATGTGGTTGCTCACCCCGAACAGGTTGTAGGATGAGGCCTTGTCTTCCTTGCGGATGGCGTACTCGCCGGCGAGCAGCCCCTCGGTGGGGTAGCGTACCAGAGAGTTGATCTTCTTCATGTAGAGCTTGTTCTGGGACTTGAAGCGCTTGAGGCAGATGACCAGCACGGCCGGCAGCTTGAAGATCTGCATGGTCTTGCGGGCGCAGACGAACTCCTTGCACTTGTTGCAGTACCACATGTTGTCCTTGTCGAGGATCTCGGTCTCTTCGAACAGCCGGAAGCAGTCCTCGATGCTGCACGGCTCGGCGTTCTCGTGCTCGTAGCCCCGGCTGTAGTAGTACGCAGAGTAGCCAGTGCTCAGCTCGCCGTGGCGCTTCTCGATGCGCTCGCCCACGCCCTCGAAGTGCTCCTTGTGCCAGTTCAACTCAAACTCCACCTTGTCGGACTTGAAGATCTTCTCATAGGACGTGTCGGAGAAGGGGATCGGGCAGCCGTCGCACCGCTTTTCACAGAAGGGGCAGTTCAGCCCGAAGGACTTGCAGTATGTCACCTTCAGCTTTCCGGAGGCGATCAGCGGGCCGAAGTTTTCCTCGGCGGTTTTGTTTGGGTCGTAGTCCGGCAGGGCCACACGGTAATCCGAGAGCATGTGCTCAAGCACTTGCTTGAGGGTCCAGGTCTTATCGACCACCAGCAGGCGGACCAGGGCCAGGCACTTACGCTGGTAGTAGTCGCGCTCGCTCATAAAGTAGTTGGTGAGGATGAGGTTGGTCTGATTCTCCTTGGCACAGCCTGCTACCATTCCGCCAGTGGCCGCAGTACCACCGACTTCCGGTCCTTGTAGTTCTTGCGGATGGTCTCCACCTCGCTGGCGTCGGCCGAGATGAACTCGCAGAAGTAATTGGAAGCCGCGTAGGCGAAGAAGGCTGGGGCTACAGTCAGCCCGTGCTCGCGGCAGCCCGTCTCGTAACAGCTTCGGAGGGAGGGCGTGTCCTTCGAGTCGTAGGTCACCTTGCAGGCGAAGAACTCGAACCGGTCATTGCACACATAAAACTCGAAGGTCTTGGTCTTCTTGAGGGGGATGGGCAGCTGCAGGATCAGGAAGGGGTCGAAGGTGATCGAGAAATTGGGCAGGTGTTGCACTCGACCGTGGACTTGTACTGCCCGTAAAGGTGGTCGACGATGACTGAGTCGTTGCGCCGCCTGAAGTTTTCCCAGGCCTCGTCAGCCATCACCTCGTCGGACCGGCTGAAGTCTTCTGAGCTCTCGATGTACTCCTTCTTCTTGATGCGGTTGAGGTCCTCGTGCAGCCCGTCGAGCAGGTAGGACAGGAACTCGCCCGAGTCCTGCTGGCTGTAGCCGGAGAACATAGGCTGGAAGGCGCCGATGGCCTTCTTGAACTTGACAGGGGCGACGACCTCGTCCCGGCCGAAATAAAGGCTCTTCACCAGCTCGCAGTAGGCCTTGGCCAGCCCCGCGTCGATGGAGCCCAGGGGGTTGTTGGTGTTGTAGTCGGGCACCTGCCTGTTTTCCAGGATGTACTGGGTGAGCGGGGCGATGTGCGTGACGCACTGCAACCGCTGTTCATGTAGCACGTGTTGCCCAGGTTGCGCAGGCCCACCATCCCCATCCGCGACTCGGGAGTCTTCACCAAGTCGGTCACCTCCTCCTCGGAAATGGTGTCGGTCTCGCAGCGGTAGCGGTGGCGCTCCTTGTTGGATTTCTTGCAGACCTGGGAACAGTAGTAGGCCACCTTGCAGGAGCAGCGAAGGTCAGCTCGCTCGTGCGGTCGCAGTGGTCGCACTTGCTCACGATCGGCGTCTTCTTGTTGAAGAAGATCCAGGTCTCGTTCGAGCTGAGGATTTCGGCGACCAGTTTGGTCTCGGGCCCGAAGCTGTGGTCCAGCAGAAGCGAGGCGTCGTCCGTCAGCAGAGGCGCCTCGATCTGCAGGCGGTAGGTCCAGCCCTTGTGCATCCTGCAGAGCTTTTCCATCTCGTCAATCCAGCGGCCCATGGTGACCTGCTCGTCCAGCTGCCAGATGCGGAGGTAGTCTTTTTCAAGCTCGGTTTTGTGCTCCTTGAACTCCTCCTCGATCTTGCCCTTGAGGAAGGCCCGCACGTCCCCGATGGTGGCCGTCTTGTCGAACTGCACCCAGGTGCGCAGCATCTTGGTCTCGCCGCGCTCGACCCGCTTGAGCGAGCTGTTAAAGAAGTAGAGCACTTCGAAGGGGACGAGGGTAACGTCCACGATCTGGCCCTGCCCCTTGACGTCCCGCATGAAGCGGGGGATCTCGTTGCCTTTATATTTCCGGAAATGCTGCCAGACGTCCTCGGTCACCAGGAAGTAATTCTAGTTTATCTTCAACTCCTTCTTCAGGAAGATATTTCGGTAGGCCTGGTCCCCGGAAAGCGCGAGGTAGCTCTTCCGGTCCGAAACGATGTCCCCGTTCGCCCCCGGCACCTTGATGCGCCCCACTTCGGGTGGCACCACTCCGTCCTGAATATCGTCGTACTGGCAGGCCGCCTTCCAAATGTTGAACCACTTGACCGACACAACGAAGAAGTTGGTGTGGCTGAAGAAAGACTTCTCGAGCTAGGCAAGCCCTCGCTTGACCTCCCTTGCCTCAGCGACGAGGCCGGCGACCTCCTCAGGGGTGGGCTGGACCTCCAAAGGGGGCTAGTTGTAGTTATCAACAAAGAGGGGATCCCTCTGTTTCTTGGCGTAATCCTCAAAGGGAAGAGGCGGATAGTAGTAGTTGTAGTAGCTACCGTAGGAGGAGTACCCGGTTCCTGTCCCATAATAACTCATCAATTTGTTATAGATAATGAATTCTGTCCGATCGATTATACATGCCCAGATAATCCCTCATCAAATCACGTCCTTGAAAAGTGAGTACTTGCTTAGGCTTGTGTTCTTGGGTGATAGCAGACGCTCCTTGTTTGATCGGAATAGCGGCAGGCTCGTCCTTCCTGCAGGCTGGTTCTCTGTGCTTGGCTGCCGGATGTTCAGCTTTGTAAACAGGTAGAACTGGTAACGAGTCAGCCTGGCGCACGCCAGGTCCGGTACCCGTTGCTCCCTGGGCAGCGAGCCCGACTTCTTGAGCTTCAGTGGCCTTGCGGCCTTGTCAAACAGCAATTTGCCAGACCCGTAAGGAAAACAAGACTTATGCAGCTAGCGGCGGGCAGGAGGCGGATGCGAGTGCGGCGGGGCGGGGGGTTGCGGGCCGGCATGCTGAAGTCTTCCTCGGACTGCCATGGCGAGACCGACCGGATAGGGTCCTGCATGGTATTAAGTCAGAGTCACAATCAGTTCTGGAGCAGTAACACTAGATAGATCAGCACGTAGCTCATGGCCCCCGCGAGGGCCGTGCCGCCCAGGCTGATCAGCACCTTGTACTGCCGGTCGTTCAGGTACCGCTTCTCTCTGCGCCGCCCGGCTTCCATCTGCCAATCAATAATTATGCACTCTCGGGTCAAGCCTCGGCCTTCCAGCGGGGCCCCTGCGGAGTATGATCACCGCATAGGGGAGATCATGAGCTGGGTCCGCCGCGAGAGTGCCGACATCCGCACCATCAAGAAGGCTGCGGCCACGGATCGGGAAGACCGTCGGCGTGCGAGAGTCAGTCTCAACGTGGAGAAGATGAACGAGCAGTTTGAAGGCGAGCTGAAAAATCGGTTCAGGACGGGCAGGTCTTCCGCCCGTCCACGCACCCACATGAGCATGAGGCAGGCCCGCAGGCAGAGCGCCTGCATCCAGCCGAGCCTGCTGTCCAGCCTGCTGCTGACCAAGCTGCCACGCTACTCACAAAAGCAGTTCAACCTGTTCTAGCAGCGAGTCAGCCGCACCTGCGATGATCAGTCAATAGACTTGTCGCAGCTAGGCCTGAACCGGAAAAGCGTGGGCCCCTTGCTAGACATTCTGAGAGAGGGTGAGCCTGCGCGGCTGAGTCTGTCCCATAACGACCTCAAGGGGGGGTTCGAGCCGTTACTGGACCCCTGCCTGCTGTCGGTCCAGGAGCTGATACTTCGCAATACTGGCCTCTCGCCGAAGGACATCCAGCAGTTGTGTGCATATCTGGCGAGCAGCAAAGTGCTGTCGCGGCTGGATCTGAGCTCGGATGAAGGATTTTCGAGGAATGCTATAAACGACGGGGCAGTAAAAGCCCTGGCAGATCTGATCGCAGAGGCCCCTGTGTGCAAGCTCGGACTGGACTACCTGGAGATAGGGGATGCCCAGCTCGAGGTGCTGGCGCAGGCCATGAAAAACCGCAGGATGGAGTTACTGACCCTGCGCAAGAACAAACTCGGAGACATGACCTTCGCCCTGCTGAGTAAGCCACTCAAGACCTGCTAGCTGCTGGAACTGGACGTGGCTCACAACGAGTTTGGGGTGAACAGCATGGCGCACCTAGCCAGGCTGCTGTCCCAGGAGTACTGCCTGATCGAGAGGCTGAACATCAGCCAGTGCAGGCTCAGCAGCGAAGCCCTCAACAAGTTTGTCTTCAATTTCAGTCGGAACAACTGCCTGCGCCAGCTTGACCTTTCGGGCAACAATCTCAACCCCTGCCTCAGAAGATCGGCCACACTCTTGCCATGATGACTCGTCTCGCCGTACTCAGGATGAACTCTTGTAGGTTGGGCAACGCCTCTGCCTTGCTCATCTTCGATGCCCTTGGCGGACGGGCTCTTGACACATTGGAGCTCAGGGACAACCTGCTGGAAAACAGGCTACAGCTTTCAGGTGCGCGGCAGATCGACCTCTCTTACAACGGGCTCAAAGGGCTGGTGTTCCCCCTGGCTAGGGTCATCCGACATGTCAAGCTCAACTCCAACCGCATTCTGGACGGTTCCCTCTGATCGCCTACCTGCGGCAACACCCGATGACCTTCGAGGTTAGCAATAACGGAATGGGCGAGGACGAGAAGGTCATTCATGACCACATAGCGAGCCAGGCCATGGGGTAGTACTCGCCCGGTCCGGCCAGACTGAAGTCGCGCAATCAGAAGCGGGAGTGATTCGTGAATAATCACAGGTGGGCCTGCTTGGCAATCTCAAGGATCTCGTGGGGCTAACCCGAGTCTCTGACCATTTGGGCGAAGATGCCGGGCTTGTCGACGCTCTTCGGTCAGAGGACATCAGATGGAGGGGCGTGCCGGACTCGGCCACTCGGCCGTGGTCGAGCACCACCACACGGTCATAGTCCGCGATGGTGCGCAGTCGATGTGCGATCGTCAGGATGGTGCAGTCATGAAAGTCCTTTTTGAGACTGCGCTGAATGAACTCATCGGTAACAGGGTCGACGCTGGCAGTGGCTTAGTCCAGGAGCAGAAAGGAGGCCTTTTTCAGGAGGCAGCGGGCCAGGCAGACCAGCTGCTTTTGCCCGAGCGAGAACAAGTCCTGGGCAGACTTGATCTCAGTGTTGGTTTTTTCAGCCAGGCCAAGGACATACTCCTCTAGGCCCGACAGCCTGAGCGCCTCTGCGATTTCAGAGTCGGTGTGCTCGCTGAAGAGGTCTAGGTTCTCGCGGATGGTGCCGTTGAACAGGAAAGGGCTTTGAGGGATCAACCCGAAGTTCATCCTCAGGTCTTTCAAAGGGAGGGTCCGGATGTCCTGCCCCTCCAGGTAGATCGCCCCCTCTGGCTCAACCTCGGTCAGCCGGAACAGACACTGGAAAATCGACGATTTGCCTGCGCCAGTGCGCCCGACGATCGCTAGCTTTTCACCCCGGCGGATGTCAAAGCTGACCTGCTGGAGCGAAGGGTCCAGCTCAGGCCGGTACTTCAGAGACACGTTCAAGAAGCGTATAGCGCAGTCTTGAGAGACCGGCTTAGCAGGCACGGTCGGCTACGGTGGTAAGCCTAAACGGGGATTTCGTGCATATTGAGGATGCGCTTGGCACTGATCATAAGGGCCTCGAGGTTGATCGACTGGCGGGTCATCCACATGATCGTCTCGTTGAACAGGCTGAGGAAGGCAATGCTGGTGCCGAACTCGCCGGCTGGTCCGAGTTGAACGGGATGCCCAGCAGCAGTCCGAACGAATAGTTGATGTTGCTGAACACGTTCATGTAGAAGGTGAACACTCGAGTGATGAACCAGTAGGCGTTGTTCGCACGGGTGGTCACCTCCAGAGAGCCGAACAGCCGCGAAATGAAGTGCTGTTGCTGTCCCAGCAGCTGCACCTGTCGCATCGCCGCCACTGAATTGCTGATTTCGTCGTAGAGGTGGCTCTTCGTGCGCAGCTCCTGGTCCTTGAAGGCCACGATGAGGGGCTTGCTCTGCCAGTAGAGTAGGATCACCACCACGATCAGTACCGCGCAGGGCACGATGAAGATCGGCGTGATCACAAACACATTGACGCAGATCGACAGCAGCAGAACCACGCTCTCCAAGGTGTCGATAAACGCCAAGCCGACGGCCTGGTCGAGCACCGAGATGTCATTGGAAGTGCGGTTGATGATCCGTCCGAGGGGCACTGTGTCGTAGTAGGGCAATAGTGGCCCGGCTGAGGCGCCCGACCATGTCGGCGTACAGCCCCCTGTTGTTGAGGCAGATCAGCCTGTTGATCGTCAGGTATTTGAGGTAGAATGTGGTTAGTTGCAGCAGGATGATCATGCCGATCAGCACGAAGTACCTCTACGGGGGCATGAACAGCCCCGCCTGCACGCGGATGTACTAGCCGTACAGCCGGAACACTGCGATATTGCAGCCCTCGTTGAGCAGCATGAATAACCCTAGCAGCCCGATCAGCAGCCATTCCCGACCCGAGCCCAGGTACCGCACGTAGTCTGTCCACTCCACTTCGGTGTTCTAGTCGACCTATTTCAGAAGCAGCTTGGTTGTGTCCTCCTTGCCTGCGGCCGGCAGCTTCTGTCTAGGCAGGCTCTCGTCCTTGCTGAACAGCTAGCCCGCCGACCCGCTGGCCTTCAGCCCCTGGTCGATCAGCAGCACGTGGTCCATCTTCCGGGCGTACTGCTCGAGATGGGTCACCAGCAACACGCCTTTGTCCTCGAGCAGTCCTCCCACCACTCCCTCGAAGATGCGCTTGGCCACCCGGGCGTCCACTGCGGATAGCGGGTCATCAAGCAGGTAGAAATCTGCGTCCTGGTAGATCGCCCGGGCGAGGCTGATTCGCGCCTTCTGGCCCCCCGAAATCGTCACCCCCTTCTCGCCGATCTCAGTGAGGTCACTGTTGGGCAGTTCCTGCAGGTCCTCGATCAGGCAGCAGTGCTCGATCACGGTCTGGTACCAGTCCTGCCGGAACTCCCGGCCGAACAGGATGTTGTCCTTGACCGTGCCAGAGATGATCACTGGCTCTTGCTCGAAGCAGGCCAGTGTCCCGGACACCTGCACCCGGCCCGTCACGTAAGGCACGTCCTGCAGGATCGCTTGGATGAGGGTGCTCTTGCCCGCCCCGATCCGTCCAAGGATCCCGTAGTGGGTACGCGCCTTGAAGGTGAAATTTACTGATTTGAGGGGAGGCTCCTTGTCGAGGTCCCAGTAGGCAGTCAGGTCCTTGAGCTCGATCTCTGGGGTGGCTGAGCTGGAGTGGTTGGAAGGGTGATCCTCAGCGAGCAGGATCATGCTCTCCGCGGAAGGCCCTGCTCAGGCCTGCAAGCAGAAGGGTCGCCTGCCTTGGCAACTTCGTAGTCCTGCATGCGGAAGTCATGCTAATTGAAAATATCACAGAAGCGTTCTGAAATAACCTGCAGCTCAAAGAGGAAGAAGAGGCCGAGGGAGCCGATCATGAAGCTGAAGCGCAGGAAGTTTAGCAGGTCCAGAGTGGAGAAGATCACCGGGCTGGTCAGGTTCTGCGAGGAGAACTGCATCAGCACGAAGATCAGGAAGGAGGCGATGCCTGGGATGCTGTTGGAAAAGGCCTTGACAATTGAGTTGTAGGCGTAGAACTCCATGAACTGGCTGGTCTCCTCAGCCTTGAGGGCGTTGATGCGCTACTCGAAGGCTTCTTCCCACCCGTGCATCTTCACCAGCCGGATCAGCTCGATCATCTCCTTGGTGCGCTTATTGCGCTGATCAGTCACTTTCTTAAGCTCGCCCTGAATACGCCCGCTGATCTTGCCGACGCACAGCGAGACCGGGATGCTCAATAGAATGAAGCCAGGGCCGATCAGCCCCTCCCAGCCGCAGCGGAACACCAGCACCACGCAGGTGCCCAGGAACAGCACAGGAAAGGCCACCATGTAGCACAGGAAGATGATCTTGAACTCGAGGTTGGTCATGTCCCCGAGATGAGGCTGATCGTCTTGCCGATGTCCTTGCGGGAAAGGGTGTTATGGCTGAGAGTGGTGAAGTGCTTGTAGAGGGTGCCGATCAGGCACACTCGCACTTGGTTCATCAGGATCTGCATCTCCCGGATTGCGTTCTGTTGCATCATCTTCGAGACCAGCAGGCACAGGCACACCCCGATGCCCCACCCAGCGCCTCCCCCTCTGCGTCGGGCGCCAGCACATTCAGACAGTTGAACAGGAAGATGGAGGCTGCCAGCCGCAGCCCTTGCTACATGAGCAACAACAAAACGATCCCAGCGAAGTCCCAGAACCAGTACCCTAGCATCATCCACAGAAAGGCCTGGCTTGTGATGACCCCGGCCCTCCGCAGCTCCTCGGCCAGCCAGCCTACCAACACTTCCGGCATCTCGCAGTCCCGCAGGCGAGGCAGATCCTCCTCCTCCATCTTGCCCGAGGCGCGGGCAGCAAACCTCCTGCGAACCATCAACAAGATGGCCAGGAGGTGGGTCTGCAGGAAGTTACGGAAGGGCCACCAATGCCCTCGGTAGTAGTCATGGCGGCTAACGTCGTAGTCTTGTTCCGCTTCTTCCATTATAAATGTCACCTTTTGACGGGCCGCGGTTACAGCCTGCTGCACAGCTCACACATCTTGCGGGTCAGCGCCTCGTACTTGTCCAGGCACTCGCTGCTGTGCTCCAGGTTTATCAGCACCTCCTCCTGCAGCTGCTCCACTTTCATGCCCAGTTTTCTGCCCTGCAGGGCCTGCTGGTTGCTCTGCTGGGCCACCTCCTCCACCAGGCAGCGACAGGCTCTGTCCTCTGTCCGGAGCTGCTATATGTCATCTGCGTTCTGGGCCAACAACTCCTTCTGGTCAGTAATTTCAGCCTTGAGTTCTGCAAACCTGGAGTCGCAGAGTTCTTTGAGCCTGACCAGCCCGGCCTGCGTTTCCTGCCGGGCCTGGCTCTTAAACGATCTGACCTGGCTCTACAGCTCGGCCATCTGCAGGCTGACTGAGTACTAGAACTATTGCTTTGACTTGAGCAGACTCTCGACGGCCGCAGAATGGCTTGCCCGAGTCGCATGGCACGTCTAGGCTTGCTGTTCGCAGGATTTGTTAAGGGCCGCCAGAGTTGCAGCCAGCTGCTCGTGGCGGTCGAGTAGGGCTGTTTCTAGGCGGCAGCTGTCCTGTGAAATTGTTTTTTGGAGGGAGTCCTGGGTCTTTTGAATTTCAAGTTTAAGGGATTTAAGAGTCTGCCCTTGGTCGAGCAGTTTGAGCTAGGTATCGTAAGTACGGCTGTTCAGGATCTAAAGGCATTTCTACTGCTTTCCTGTGAAACCGGAGACTTCTTTACCGAAGTCCGACCGCATCCCACAAAATTTGTGGGATAGCTCCGCCCCCGCGCCCTACAACTTGGAGATTGAAGCTTCATGCCTTTCTAATCGCTCGCAGACATGGTGGAGCAGCTAACCGCCTTGGCAAGAACACATTCGAGTCACTTTCGATGGACCCAGCCTTGCGCTCAAGCGAGTCAAGGCGATCCCTGGTGAGTCTGACCTTCATGGCTGCAGAACCAAATAAAATCAGTATTTAAGTTTAAGGGGGTGGAGGATATGGGATATGCCCGGGATTAATTGATTGATGGGCAGCAGTGGCGGGCAGGAGCAGGATCGGGGCATCCGACTCGAGGAGTGGCAGTCGGCTGGCTCCACCGGTCGCGGCAGGCTGCTCAGGCATAGGGTCACTGCATTCGTCGTCTAGGAGTTCCGGCAGATGCTGTACCATGGGGAGGAACTTGCCACTGAGCTTTCGATCTACAAAAAACGGCGGCACATCCGGGGCACCGTGCCCGTGGTGGGGGTGCAGGCCAGTCGGCAGGAGGGCATGTGCAGCGGGCTGCAGCAGCTGCTGGTTTACACAGAGCACCCTACCAAGACTGCTGGCGGACGAGCCTGTGCTGCCAGAGCCTCTGGCAGTCCACTACCTGACAGGAGCACTTGAGGGCTTCCGGTCAATCAGCAAGCTGTACGACAACTTCTTCTACATCACGGGCAAAATGATCGGGCTTGATGCTGCGGGGAGGGTGAAGGTCTGGCTCAACTAAAACTACGCCCTGAACTATGCCCCCGAGTCGTTTGTGCGGGTGGACAGCTAGGAGAAGGAGCAGAGGATGGTGCTGCGGGTGTTTGAGCTGATCGAAGGGAAATGCGAAGGCGGGTGCTTTTCGAGCCGGTTCGTGGACCACCTGCAGGCGTACAAGCCGTCGCGGCTATGCTTTGAGAAGGCAGTGTAGCTGACGCGGCTGTACAGCAAAGAACTAAACCCCTAACAGTCCGAGCACAGCGTATCTGTGCCCGACAGCAACCTGACTAAAATTTATGTGAGGCACGATCTTATCGATTGATCATTTTATAGTGACATGTAGCCTATTATTAATGCTTGAAAAGGCGGAGGCCCCGGAGCCCCGCTTCGGACACACTGTCACCATGATCAACTCCAGCAGGGTGCTCGTCTTCGGCGGCGCCATTGGCGATACCCTCCACTATAGCTTTTCGAATGACCTCTTCATGCGCAGCATTCCTGCCCGCCAGTGGCGCAGGGTCGAGACTACTGGAGTCAAGCCGTCCCCTCGCGCAGCCCACACCATGATCTCGGTCGACCCTCAGCACTTCCTGGTTTACGGCGGAGCAACCGGGCGTACTAGTCTGACCAGTTGGAGAGATGGCGCCTGACGAGATCAACATGCTGGAGCTGGAGGACGACACTCGCGGCAGGTGGACAACCCACAAGGTGGCCGGACGAGGACCCGGCCGCCGCTACGGCCACACCATGACCTTCAGCAAGCCCTACGCAGTTCTGTTCGGCGGCAACCGGTTCAAAATGCAGGATGGCCGAGAAGTGCAAGAAGTCAGTAACGACACCTGGATCCTCAGGACCGGGGAGCGAGTCTTCACTTGGATCCAGTTCTAGGGGAGAGCCGTCCCCCCGGGTGTATCACAGCTCTGCGATCTGTGAGTCTGGACCCGCCAATGGCATGATCGTCGTGTTCGGGGGCAGGGACAAGACCGGCATGGCTTTGAACGACACGTGGGGGTTCAGGCGGCATCGTAACGGCAGCTGGGACTGGACACGGCCCAGTGTCAAAGCAGGCCTGAGAATGCCCACCGCCCGCTACCAACATTCCAGTGTCTTTGTAGGCTCGCTGCTGATCGTCATCGGAGGCCGTTCAAACACCGAGCGCGAGGACGTGCTGATGGAAGTATACGACACAAACACCACTGACAGCACCTGGCGGCCTTTCAAGTGCGAGCGCAGGTTTCGGCATGGCTCATGGATCTTCGACAATACGATATTTAACTACGGAGGGTTTGAAGAGTCGATAACTACCGCGACTGATTCTATCCATGCTATTGACCTGGAGCAGGTCTTCGAGGGGCAGGATGACCTTAAACCGAAGCTGAAGCTATCGCCTCCTTCGTCGCCCGGCACCCCCAAGACTCCCACTCTGAACGACCGCCAGTCCTTGCAGCCACCCGCCTCGAAAACAATCTTCCGGATGTAGAAGGAACTGTAGCAAGACGAGAGCAAAACCCATTTGGCGAACTACTTCCTAGAGGGACTGTGCTCAGAGCGGACTGTGAAGGGCCTGCTCGCCAGTCGGATCAGCGACCGGTTCAAGCTCGACCCTCAGAAGATGGTCGAGCTGTGCGAGCAGGTCGCATTCCTGTTCAGCAAGCAGCCGATGGTGCTGCGGGTCAAATCTCCTCTCAAGATCTACGGGGATATCCATGGGCAATATACCGATCTAATGGAATTCTTTGAGATCTACGGGTCACCGGTCTACGGCAACCGTGACGGCGACATCGAGGGGTACGACTACATATTCCTGGGCGACTTCGTGGACCGCGGGGCGTACTCCCTCGAGACCGTGTGCCTGCTGTTCGCACTCAAACTGAAATACCCGAACCAAATCCACCTGATCCGCGGCA
The DNA here is from genome assembly GCF_025434085.1 of Hippocampus zosterae. Taxonomy (NCBI): domain Eukaryota; kingdom Metazoa; phylum Chordata; class Actinopteri; order Syngnathiformes; family Syngnathidae; genus Hippocampus; species Hippocampus zosterae. The sequence continues at coordinate 20,073 of NW_026262833.1, forward strand.
ACCACTAAGACCGAGGGGTGAACAACGCGTTCGGGTTCCTGGCAGAGTGCGAAGACCGGCTGGGTGAGCAGGGCACGGTCATCTTCAATGCCTTTAATGAAGCTTTTGACTGGCTGCCTCTGTCGGCCATCATCGAGGACAAGATCATCTGCCTGCACGGTGGCATCGGTAGTACTCTTAAGACCATCAGTGACATCGAAGGGATCAAGAGGCCTCTTCAGGTGGTGCATGCGGTCAGCTCGCCGGAGGAACAGCTTATCGTGGATATCCTTTGGTCGGACCCTACTGAAAATGACGCGGAGACGGGCATCCACCCGAACATTGTCCGGGATCCTGACGGCACGGGCCATATCGTCAAGTTCGGGCCTGACGTGGTCATTGATTTTCTAAAGGCCAACAAGCTGAGCCACATCATCAGGGCGCATGAGTGCGTGATGGAGGGCTTCGAGCGGTTCGCGGAGGGGCGGCTCATAACAGTGTTTTCTGCGACCGACTACTGCGGGAAGCACAAAAACGCAGGGGCGATGTTGACCCTCAAGAAGAACCTAGAAATCCTTCCAAAACTGATCCGACCAAAGAACTCAGACTACACTACCTGGATCGACGACAAGATGCGGCCGCCCACGCCCCCCCGCTGGAAGAACACTCGCAAGTACAGCTGACCTCATCGATAATCAATAAATGGGAAACACCGCGGATCTGACCAAGGACCTGGGCGGCCCCACAAAGGTGAATGAGATGACCGCGGAACTGTTCGAGAGCGTGCTGAGCAACCCTCGTCTGGGCCACTACTTCCGCCGCACTGACGTTGAGACCTTCATCCCGCGGTTCGCCGACTTCATCACCATGAAGAATAAGAACCGGGAGTTTATGGTCACGCACGAGGATTTCGACATCGACAACAAGGACTTTATGTCCTTCGTGGACTGCATCCGCAAGGTGCTCAAGTTCCACAAGGTGCCTGAGGCAGTCGTCATCAAGATCTACAACCACATCGAAACCATCAAGCCTTACATTCTCCTGGACCCTGAGACTGCCGAGCGCAAGAGGGCCGAGCGCAGGGAGAAGGCCGATCGGTCTCGCAGCCGCAGCCGCAGGAAGTCCACCCATAAGGCCAAAGAGGAACACAAGGAGTCGAAGCACAAGGAAGAGTCGGTGAAGTCCAAGGAGGATTTGAAATAGGTCGACAACTTTTTGATGTCGGCGATGAAGATTGATAAGTAGACCGACAAGAAGAGCGTGGAGAGGAATGCGGACAAGAAGAGCACGATCCATGATAAGAAGGGCAAAAAATGACCTGATTCTATATTGCACTCGATTCAACCCGCACATCCAATTTAAATAAACATCGATAACGTGTCGCCCCAAATTTAAGTTGGCTAGCCGCTCATTAAAATTTTAAGTCGAGCCAGCCTGGAGCCTGCTGCTGAGAGGCTGCTTGGACCAATTCTCGCAGGGAGTGCCATGGTTGATAACGTTATCACCTGTGTCACTCCCGGCAAGAATTGGCCCAGGCAGAATGGAAGATGCTAGCTAGAAGTCGGGGGCTGGGCCTGGATGAACCAGGCTAGCCAGAGTTAATCTATGACGCCACCCTTAAATAGTGGGGGCGTCCCAGCACAGCCCAGCACTGAGGTCCTCTTAGTGATTCCTTACATTTCCATCGCTAACACTAAAATCTAAAATAACCCATAACCAATACCGAGCGTCATATGTTGAAGCTCTGTAGTGGGAAACTCAGAGAGCCTAGTGGACCACATTCTGTGGTGAACTCGCCCTAGTGGGACCCGTTAATATTGATCAGAAACTCACGCTGGAATCCACGCGAACAGTCTTTACGCTGAACCAAGCAAAATTTTAAACTAAATAACTCAAATACATTGTTTATTAAAATTGACTAATCCACTTCGTCTCAATAGTGCATCACAGGTCAGCCCGTTCTTGGACACGTTCTCATCCAAATATGAAGAGATGGATTCTCTAGATCAGAAGAACTGTCATAACGATTATGGTCGTTACAATGGATCATTCAGGACCGCTAATTAAATTTACCCATCAAGTCATGCTTTTCTTGGCCCAGTCCGATATCTTACTGGACTCCTCGCTTTAGGCCCGGTTCGCCATCCAGAACCTGAGCGGCAGCACCCTCAGCATCTACCTCTACACACATGAGCCTATGAACCTCAGCCCGCACTCCTTCGTCATGCTGCGTGCGGTGGTTACCAGCCTTCGAAACGCAGGGAATCACGCTGCTGGCCAGTGCTGGTGCCACCGGCCCACACGAAGTCACTGTGGCCACAGGCGATCAGACCGCCAGGCTGAAACTCAACCTGAAGCTAGGCCCGCTTCCGAATCCAGTGGTTTGCCCGGAGCAAGAGACCGCCCTGCTCGAGGAGCGAGCCAAAAGCCAGGCTCTGCTGGGTGAACTAGCCAAGGTGAGAGCCATCCTGTAAGAACAGCGCAAAGCAAAAGAGGACACGGAGGTCAAGCTTAGGCAGGCAATTCTCAACCTGCAGGAAAAGATGATCGAGCTTGAGAATGGCCGGCGCGAGAGGGAGGCAGGCGCCGAGCAGAACAGGCAGCTGGGCTTGAAGATCGAGCATCTCATGCTCGAACAAGAGTAGCATAAGGCCATTCGCAAAGAATTGGAGGGAAAACTGGTGAGACTGAATTAGCAGTTTTGCGAGCAACAGCGGCTGCACCTGACCCGGCTGGCACACCTGGAGGGCACCAAGGCCCTGCTGCAGCAGTACAAAGACCAGCGAGACCAGTAGCTGCTTACCTGCAAGAAGGAAATCGTAGCCGAATTGAGAGACATCCGAGAAAAAACACGGACAAGGTCATAAGCTTAGGAAAAAGGCGATGACCCCCAAACGCACCGAGATAAAGAATCCTTGCTGGCCAGCAGGCAGTCAGGCAGAGCTGCTTGCCTTGCTGAAGGAGCATGACCACTATATCACTGAGCAGGTCATCTCGCCTGGAACAAGGCCCTGCCTTCGAAAAGAGCCGGTTTTAACTCTTCCGCCAGAAACTGCAGAAGTGGCTGGCATTCAAATCTCAAGAATATCGAAGGGCAACTGGTTGCCCTGTCCGCTGCTGGAGGGAAATGGCTGGCCTGATCAAGCTGCCCTTCGAAGGTGTCCGCAACTCTGAGGTGGAGCGGAGAACGGAGCTGGGAGTCGAAGTTGACCAAGTGCCGGCCAAGGTACAGAGGCTAGAAGAGTCATCATTGACTCGGAGGAACCCTGATCAGGTGGATGTCCGCGGGTTCATGTTGTAGGCCCAGCTGCAGACCGCAGAAATCAATGTCCGGCAGCTCAGCGCCGAGAACACGCTGCTTAAAGACAAGTTGGCTATGGCTGAGGTTCAAGAGCGAATCCGTCGGTCTGCCAGTCCTGCCCGCGTGAGGCAACCCTGCCTTCCCCCAGTGCGTCTCGGGCCAAGAGGACAGAAGCTGCGACGCAACTCGAGTTGCCAGGGCTGGCCCGAACGAACAGTCTGAAGAGCGTGGAGCGGGGCCTGGAGAAGGAGGTGAACATGATTAAAGGGATCCTGAAGCGGAACGATGCCGACCAGAGGGCCCTGAGCAGGCATGAGCTTATTGGACCAGAAAATGGAAGGATGCTTAAATTATATTGATCGATGATTTCCCTCAACTTCATCAAGCCGGCCATGCGTTTTATCCCCTAGGTCGAGGAGCCCGAGTAGCCCATCCAGACCAAGCAGAAGGCCATCTACACTGGGGTGGCGCTTTTCATCTACCTGCCTGCTGCCAGATTCCCATCTACGGCATGCGCAGGGCCACCACCCCCGACTCCACCATGTACTGGTCCGCCTGCCTCATGGCCTCCAACCGGGCTCCCTCATGGAGATGGCATTTCGCCCGTGTTGTCAGCCGGCTGGCTGCTCTACATCGGGATGGCCATCGGCATTTTCCGGATGGAGCGCAGCAACTAGGGGCGCAAGCAATACATGGCACTCGAGACCCTGCTGGGAGTGGCCATCACTTCGGGGAGTCGGTTTCATACGTGTACAACGGATACTTCGGAACGCAAGCAGATATCGCGCCTGCCGATGATGGTGCAGTCTGGCGCAGATCTTCATGGGAGGGGTGATGGTGGTCTACCTCGACCAACTGCTTTAAACGGTATGATGGGCTCGGTATCAGCCTGTTCATTGCCATGAAAAGCTGCGAGTTCGTGTTCGTGGCGGCCTCTCTCCGATCACGATCAAGTCTGATGCAGGCACCTAGTTCTATGGTCAGCGTGGTGGCCCTGTTCCATTTTCTGCTGGTGAAGCCTGACCTGCAGTCCGCCCTCAGCAGCGCCTTCCTGCGCAAGTCGGCACCGAACCTGTCCGAGCTGGCAGCGACGATACTGCTGGCACTGGTAGTGATCTACTTATACCGGTTCAAACGACTCATCCACCTAAAAAACGAGAATTCCTGGGCCGGGACTTCGACTTCGAGATCAAGCTGTTCTACACCAACACTATCCCGGTCTCCCTCATGTCCACTCTTGTCGAAAACCTGCAGTGGCTGTCCTACTGCTCTACCAGAGGTTCCGTTCTCATTTCCTGGTCAAGGTCATCGGCGAGTGGATGGAGACCAAGAGCGGCCCGCAGCCCACGGGCGGGCTGTCCTACTACATAAACATGCCTGACAGTGCGGAGCAGTCGCAGAGGACCCCCTGCGAGGCGTGGTGTCGATGCTGCTGGTGCTGACAATTTGCGCGTACTGCTCGTACTTCTGGTGGAAGACGACTGCCGACAAGCCCGAGAAGACAGCAATCGGGCTGCGGGACAACGGCTTCGTGCTGGCGGAAGGCGGGCCTATCGCAGAGACCCTGCGGAGGCAGTTCAGGGCGGCGAACATCTGCGGGGGGATAATGATCGGGCTAATCAACATCGCGGCGCAGATGGTTGGGGTGATCGGGTCTGGCTCGGGCATCCTGCTGACCATGTCCATCATCCACCAGTTCTACAACCGGCTCAACCCTGACGACTCCAGACAGGAAATCTCGAAATGATCGCTATGTCATGAGGTCATTGCGGCTTGCGCCCGAAGAAGTGTTCGTAGGGCACTGCAGCGCCCTGCCGCTCGTAGCCCACGAAAGACACGTATTTCATGGGGTCGAAGCCCGCCGGCCGCTGCCGGAGCACCTGGTTGTTGCGGACGGCGTAGTCGATCGACTGGAGGATATCGTTCCGCTCGGTGTCGTTGACCTCGATCAGGCGGGTGGTCGAGATCATCGGCGGCTGGCTCGAGAAGGGGCTCTGGCCCGGTGGGTAGTGACTCATTTTATTTATGTATCTCAGACACCGCCAATCAGCCGCTTGAGCGGACTGCTCCTGCCTGCCCGCGGCATCACGCACTGGTCGGACAGCACGTCCGCCTCCTTGAACAGCGTCAGCTTGCTGTCTCCTTCCCGGTTGGCCCCGTCCATCGTCCGCCAGGCCGACTGGCACCGCGACAGCAGCATCCTCCCGTTTTTCTTCAGCATCTTGCCTAGCAGCCGAGCCATTGGCGCCGGATAGGCTTTGCTAAACTGTTCCAGCCGGCCGTACAGCTGCACGTAGTCGATTTGGTTGTTCGCAGGATTGTAAAACTCCATCTGCGAGGCAAACCCGCAGCCGATCTGCAGGGCCAGCATGCCGGCCCGCCACACCACGCCCTCCGCAGTGACCTCCCTCTGCGGGCGGATCTGGAACACCCCCAGACTCTCGCCCTCCGGCAGAGAGTCATCCTCCTTGCCAGCGAATGGATGGATCCGTATATCCCCGCTGACGTCCACATACAATCCGTCCAAGGACAGCTGGCTAGGAAGCAGGACTTTGCAGTTATTGCGCATGGCCAGCTACACCCCCAGGTCGAGAAACTGAGCCAGGAGGTGGGTCAGCTTGTTGTGCTCGAGGGGTTGGTTGTAGAGCCGGAGCCACTGGCGAAGGGTCAGTGGCAGGTACAGGCAGTAGACCGACTGTCGTGTGTCAGTGCAGCTTTCTAGCAGTCCTTCCTCCAGCTCGATTGCGATAATTTCACAAAGGTGGTCGTTCCTGATATCCTGATATTGCTGTAGTCTTCTGCGCTCGGCCTCGTGGCTGGCCACCTCAAACCTCTGCACGAAGCAGTGCGGGGGAGCCTCCAGCTTGTAGACCGGGGCCAGGCCAAGAGGCGATTCCCGGGTGTCCAGGAAAGTCAGACTACTTTTGATGGACGATTGTCCCATCAGTTATTATTCAATCGTGGGAGAATGCCTGATCGAACGGCATCCACCAGGCTCCGGACCCCATCACTTCTGACAGGTTGGCACAAAGCCCGCCCCTGCAGAACACTCCACTCCGGTCCATCCCTCGCGTGAAGCTTTCCAGCGTGGTTATACCTCGCCAGAAATTGAGCAGCTGTCCGGCCAGTAGGAACCCGATCGCCAGCGCAAGACAGCCCCCCACGCCCATCGTCACCAATGCCAGAGGAGTGAACCCCTCGACCATCTGGTCGGCAAGCATGACCACAAAAATGAAGGAGAGGTCGGCAGTGGCATACCCCAGGAACAGCAAGAATACCTTGTGGTTGTGCAGTCCCACGCAGTTGCCCACCCAGGGACAGTGATGGTCCATGCGCAGCACGCAGGCGTTGCAGACCGAGCAGTGATGCGTGCGGACTGGCTTGACCGTTTTGCAGGTGAAGCAGTAGGAACGCTAGCGTAGTAATGCGATCTAGTCTAGCAATATCGAGGGGTCTCTCTTTCTGGCCTCTTTGAGTTTTTTGCTGGCCTCTTTGAGTTTTTTGACCTACACCGCACGGCCCTTGATTTCCTCCAGAGTCCCTTCTAGAAGCTGCTCCTCGTCGCGGGTGGGAGGGCTGCCCGGAGGGAGGGTAATCGCCTGGTAGTAGCTGGCCACTAGCAGCACGAACACTGGATAGAACAGCACGCTCACCAGCCACCATTGCCACTGCCCCAGCCGAGGGGCCAACCAGGCCAGGTGAAACAGTACAAACTCGCCCCAAATCAGGGTCCACACAAACGCCAGGACCAGGGTGCGATGGCTCTGTGGCATGCTAGTAGTATGAATGATTGATCACCAGATGGACTCCTTCCTGAGCCCCGCGAAATTTTCGAGCTCGTCCAGCCAGTCTTCCTCTAGACGGAAATCGATCTCGGGGGGCACGGGAGGCTCTTTGCTGGAAGATAGGGTGTCCTAAGGGTCCTCGAAATCTCGCTGCCGATAGCATTCGAAAAGTACTTGTTTGTATAGCTCGGTGGCCTGCTCGATCTGCTCCTTCCACCCTGGCAGGTGCAAACTTTTGAGCTCGCTCAGAAATGCCTGGTGACGAAGTTACTGACAGACCAACATTCTGACCGATCTCCCTATAGAAAACCCGGAAGGGCAGGTCCTCCTCATGCACCTAGAAAACGCTCAAGGCTAGGCGATAGGCCGGCAGCCCGGCCCTGACCCCCTCAAGCGCAGAAAGCAGGACCTGGACAGCCTGTCCGTAGAGATCGGCTCGGGAGGGGCTGCCAACCTGCCTCCTAAAAAAGTGCTAGAGGGCAGGCGCCACCCTTTATTCAGCTTAGGCGAAGATGCCAAGGATAGCTGTTTCGGTGAGGTGCAGGAAAGTGTCGAATTGGCCTTCCAGGCCTGCTTTGGAAATAGTTTCAGGCAGGTTACAGGGCTGTCCGCTGAAGCAAGCCTGCAGGGCATCCAGCATCCGCCTTTTCAGCTTGCGGGCCCTGCGTTTGTCCCTTTTCTTCTCGCGAAGGGCGGTCTGCCTGGCTTCTTGCTAAAGTTGCATTCCCCTCATCATCTAGACTTAGTACATTATTTTAAATGCCCTTGCACAGTCACCGAAGCGCCCCATCCCTCCACCCCATCCAGCAGCTGGTCTACGATTCACTCCGGCTGCCTGCCCTCCCCTCTGCCCCGCCAGTTATCTGCCCCGCCGCCCACTCTTCCAAGCTGCAGGTTCTGCGGGACTTGGAGCAGGCCAAGCAAGACTTAGCTGCCTTAACGAAGGGAATGGCGAGGCAACAAAGCGAGTTTGATAAAAAAATGGAGTCGCTACGAAAAGGCATTTCGGAAAGCGTCAGGGGCAGGAAAGAAGGCCAAGCTTCTGTCCGGAACTGGTCAGTGGGCAGGTAAAGCGGGAGGCAGGTGAGTTCACGAAGTTTCCTCCCATTAATCAATCGCTCTCGCTCTGACTTTAAAACAACATCGAAAAGCAACACTGACAGACCAAAGCAAGTCTATAGAGTAATATCCCCTTTGAAATCGGCAGGCCAAATCCTGGTCTTTTGCATCCGCCTACACTCTCTGCATCTGACCATGAAGTCGAACCGCAAGTACCGTTCGCAGCTGCTGCTACCCGAGCTGGCCAACCTCGAACAGCATCTGATCGAGCTTGGCTTTAAGCACTGCAGTTATTTTCTGGATGAGTTGGCGGCCAACCCGGGCATGGACATTTGCTCGGGAGGGACTCGCTGGAGCAGTGCGGCCTGCCGGTACCTATGGAGTTTGGCCTGCGAGATGCTGAGGGATGTGGGGAGGATAGCAGAGCGGCTGGATGACGAGCTGCTGGCTCTGGTGGGGCTGGTAGGCAAGCGAGGCACCTTTCTGCCGAATGAAGGGTTATTCGAAAGAGAGTTGACGGCCCTCTAGTTTGACATAGAGGAGGGGTTCGTTAGGTCGAGCCAGGCTCAGAACAAAGCCAGTGCTTTACACTTCATCATGATTAGAGCAGTCCTGTTGCCCTTGCACCGACTGCTCCCCAAAGAGGGGCCGGACTGCTACCTTGTCAAAATCCAGGCGGCTATTTCGATCACTGTCTATCTGATGGACCTGCTGGTGGCCAAATTTGAGTCCAACCAAATGCTGGTTTTTTTCAAGAACAAGGTGAAGGGCAGGCCGCTAGAGCAACCGGGTATGGCTGAGGGGACTGACACACAGTAGCACGCACAGGCCTGCAGCATCTTATGGTAGGTGCAAGAGTCCTGGTGGCAGTCTATCGTCAGGGCCAGACGCTGCTTATCTTGAAATATCTGTTCAAGGCTGGTAAAGCACCATCCACCCTTTGCTGAAATCGAGTTTCTTCCATGACCCCAAGTACAATTACTCCAGCTCTGCCTCAGTCGCCTTCACCTCCATCTGCCTGCCCTCTGAGTCAGTCTGCAGCCAGTACATACCTGCTCTCGCCTGTTCCACATTACTCCTGATGTGCGGGTCCCCGACCAGCCAGCTCGCCCCGCCGTGTTCGTGGAGCTGGACTGTGAAGAGGACGATTGCCATCACTCCGTCGTCCATCATTAAAGGGGTCGCATTGCCATTGAAATGTGTGACTGCGAAGTTTGCGAATTCAGGGTAGGCAAGGGTTGAGGGGAAAGCTTAAGAAGGGGCGTTGGCGGGACCCGGAAAATAATTGAGAATGAACAGTCGAGATTGCCTGCCTAGTGTGTGTAGAATGAGATGGCCGACCAGTGGCTCAGCCCAATTGCTATGCGCCTCAGGTTAGAACTGGCTTTTTTTGATCGCCTCGAAAGCAAGCTCGGACATAACGCCTTTCTTGCAGAGCTCATCTGCAATCGATAAAAGTCGGTCTCTCTTTCTGAACTCCTACACAAGCGCCGCGAACCCCTCGCCAGTTTCTGCGAGCATCATGATGCACCTCCATGCACAGCCCCACCCAAAATCGTCATGCCCGCACCCGTAAGGCACATAGATCACCGAGGGCCGAGGCACCTCGCGATAATGTGTGGCCACAAGATGAACTGAATTTCTCGTATCCATTTATTTAATGTCAAGATCAGGTCTGCTACTGCTCGCAGGGATAGCAGTGCTGGACGCACTAGGCCTGCCATGGCCCATCCTGGCAATGCTGGTAAGCGTGCTCGCAATCTGCAACATCATCGACAATCAAAAAAAAATGATGCAGGCACTAGTGGTCTGCAGCATGCTGGCCTACCGCTACAGGACCGCCAGCGCTGACGATAAGCCATTCATCCTTTCCCTCCTGGTCGTCACCTGGGTGGCCTTTTTTGAATGCTTTACAAAAGTGATGGCTGTAGACGAAGATATCAACCAAACGGCCATCACCTTGGCACTGGGGGTTATTGGCCAGAGGGTCGGCACCTGCTTCGAGATATAGGCGTATGTGCTCACTCTGATGGTCGTGATGCTGGGCTGCAGGAAAAAACTACTGCACTGGAAGATGCTGCTGGGCGTGGCGGTGGCGTTGCTGCCGATCCGCCTGATCCCGGCAATAGCAGAGGCCGATCAGCTAAGGCTGGGACATGGTCTGGCCTACTCGGCCTCCTTGATGGTGGCAGTCCTTTGATCAGACTCTTATAATGGATCGGAACAGTTCATAAATAATTGAGAATAGATGAACAACCCATTCTTCGGCAAGCCGATGGGTGGACAGCCCATGCCGCCCCAGGCCACCGGGCCGGGCTGCGGGGGCTGTGCACAGAACCAGATCAACACCCAGATGCAGCAGATGCAGCACATGGCCTCCATGCAGAAGGCCAACTTCAGCAGCCCCGGCGCCTCGGGATTCAACAAGCTTTTCGAATGATAAGCCCTGACTTATTTATCACTTCCTTCTAGAATATAATGCATGTAAGAATTAAGCATGCAGGGATTGTTTATGCTTGGGATTGGTGGGATAGTTGGCGAAACGGCCAGCCGAGTTTTGATAATAACTGGTATTTGAATGCTCGAGTAGGGAAACTAGGCGCTGGCCTACAAACTCTCTGAAACCCAGCTTTCGAAGTAGATCTAGGCCCTCTAAAGGTACGCGTAGGCATACCCGACGCTTTTGTAGAACAGTCGTCGGCTGTAGAGCGAATTGACCAAAGTCACCCTGCTGTTAGAACGCACCCGCCAGGATGAAGTCGAGCAGGACTCAGAACTTGAAAGTGCTGCGAGGCAGCTCGAGGGCGAATTAGAGAGCCTGAAATAAAGCTGCACAGAAGTTCAAATTCGTTTGGAATCGGAACAAACTAAGAGGGAGGAGCTAGAGTTGATGATCAGGAAAGCTGATGAGCGCAGCCAGGAACTACCCTCCCTGCAGCGGAGAGTGGCTCGGATGATCGAAGAGTCCTGCCACCGCTTTTCAGCCCTTTCTGTTGAATAGGCGAACTAACAGCAACGAGTCCAGGTCCTGCAGAAAAAGTCTACCGCTCTGAAATTTGCAATAAAGGATTTCGCACACTAAATAAAGCAGACTGAGCAGTGCAAGAAGGAAGGTGAGGAAAATGAAGCAATCCTGCACTAGAAGCTCTTGAAACTACAACACGGCAACTCGAAGCTACTGCAGAACTTCAAATAAAAGAAATCCAAGCTGACGAGACTGCAGCAGAAGCTGTCAGATAAGCGAGAAAAATTATAAACTTTAAAGCTCGAGGAAGAAAGGCAAAGAATTCGCTTGAAGGAGCTGCAGGGCGGACTGCAGATCACTGAAAAGGAGTAGCATCTGCAGGCTCTGAGGATATAGACTCAAAAGCTGACCAAACAGGCTCATTCTCTGGACCTCAAAAGACTCGATCTCCAAGCAGAATAGGACCACATTAGCTCTGCCCTCTACGCCCAGCAGGCAAGCCTGTCTTCCCTTGAACAACAAAACGATGGCCTCAGAAAAACAGTTTCGGGTTTGAATGCGAATCTAACTGAGCTATAGAACGCCCTGGAGCAGAGAGTGCGGGAGGCGGAGGACCGGTGCAGGAGCAACATCGAGCAAGCAAAGGCCAAGGCTAGCCGGAGGATGGAGCGGATGGCCGGCCTTCGGGGCTGACTCTGAATGCTCAATCATTTTTTTCTAAAATAGCCTTTTCGTGGCCGTAGAGAGCTTGCTTTGAGCAGAGGGGGTTGGGGTTGGGGTTGGGGTTGGGGTTGGGGTTGGGGTTGGGGTTGGGGTTGGGGTTGGGGTTGGGGTTGGGGTTGGGGTTGGGGTTGGGGTTGGGGTTGGGGTTGGGGTTGGGGTTGGGGTTGGGGTTGGGGTTGGGGTTGGGGTTGGGGTTGGGGTTGGCTCACGCTGGAGCGGTTGGGCAGCTTGAGAACCTCGGCCTAGGCATGGCCGGGGTCAGCGTAGAAGGTGGATTCGAAGCAGGCGAGGCGAGGGTGGCTGTCCTTGGTGCGGCCGAGCCTGAAGGCGGCAGGCAGGGCAGGCAGGCGGCAGGTCTCCCTATGCCCGATAATGTCATAATGGGGCATCGCGATAAAGCTAAGCAATTAATAAGATGCTGTACGACCCCAATCTGTCGATGACCGAGAAGGCCAAGCTCGAGGAATACCTCAAGCAGAAGATCTACGAGGCGTTCTTTCTCTTCCAGTCCAGCAAAAAGGGCTATATCGAGAAGCGCGAGGTGCCTTACGTCATGCGATATCTGGGGCAGTTCCCTTCTGAGGCACAGGTCCGGGATGTCATCCTGGTCGAGATCGAGGACGACGAGCCGTCCGAGTTGATCAAGTTCTCGAAGTTCGAGCCGTACATGCTGCAGGTGATCAAGGACCGGGAGTTCGAGCCGGACGACCCAGAGACCGTTTTGGCGGCTTTCAAGCTGCTGGACCCTGAGGGCAAGGGCTACGTGGAGATTGAGGACATCCGCGAAAAGCTGATGAAGCTGGGTATTGAGTTCAACGCCAACGAGGCCAAGGACTTCATCGACTTCGCGACCAACAACGACCCCAACGCCACAGTGATCTACTACGAGGACTACCTGTCCAGAGTGTACACCTACGTGGAAAAGCACCTCGACGGGGTCATGAAGGGGTACTCCACCTTCGGCTCCAAAAAATGACCATTAACCCATTCAAAGCACGCCTTTGGCCTTTGAATAAGATATTTATCATGGGCATCTGCGCACCCGACATGGAAGTCAACACGCTGCATATCAACCCCTCACTCGCTAGGCCGTGGAGTCCACTGACCCTTCCAAACTCAAGAATTGTGCGGCTGTCAATGTCAGGAAATCGGACTACCTCAAACTGCTTGAAGAGTACGAGGGCAAGGATTACACCTGGTCTGACCCTGAGTTCGGGCATTCGGAAAAGAGCTTCGGGAGGGTGGAGGGCGTGCAGCACAGCCCCACCTGGATGCGCATCCCAGAAATCAGTCCGGGGGCACGGTTCATCGTGGACGGGATCCAGCCGTCAGACATCCTGCAGGGCAGCTAGCACGACAGCTACATCCTTAGCGCCATAACTGCAGTGGCGGAGTGTCCTGCCCGGATCCAGAGATTGTTCCCGCACGTTAGGGGCCAGAACAAGTCGGGAGTCTATATGGTTCGGCTTATGGTCAACGGCATCGTCGAGGAAGTGCTGGTGGATGACTATGTCCCGGTCAACGTCCGTAAGCAGCCCTTCTTTGCTCAGATCCGCAGGGAGAGTTTTGGCCACTGATTCTGGAAAAGGCGATTGCGAAGGTTAACGGTTCGTATGGAAGCATTCTTGAGGGTGAGATAGCTAGCGTGCTTAGGATGGTGACCTGGAGCACAGTCAGCACCTACCAGGTGGCCCCTGAATTTTCGAGTCCTCTCTGGAGCACCTTGCGAACAGCACAAGAGTACATATATCCGGTATGCGCGACCATGCATGAAAGCTAGTCTCGGTAAAGCAATCACACCTACACAGTCTGCGGGACTGAGGAAACACATGGGAAATTGGTCATTCTGAAGGATCCGTATGCCAGCCAAGAAAGTGAAGATCGGGTCAGGATTGTTAAGATGCCTTGGAATGACTTCCTTTGGAAGTTAATGCAGATCGATGTGGCAGAGGTCTGCGAAAGCTTTTCTCACAATCTACAGGGGTTCAAATCGACCTCAAAAAAACGCGAATTATTTCGGACTGACACTCGAAAAAAGTCAGTCTGCGCGCGTGTCAATCAGTTGCGTACTGCGTCCTGACTCCGATCAAACTCCCCAACGGATAAGAATCCTGCTGGCCAAGAAAGACGGAGACCATCTTTCATTCAAGGCAGGCACCTGCGATCGTGGTACAACCGTCACCCTCAACACCAGCACTCTTTAGCCCGGCAAGTATATCATCCACGCAAAGAGCGAAAGAAAAGGCATGCATATCATTAATTTCGAGGCAAATGGAAACATCCATCTCACGGAAATCGGAAAGCAGCCTGGCTTTTTAAACGACCTCTTCAAAGACCACGCGAGAAGGAACCCTGACAAGCAGTACCTTGAAGCCGGGCGCAAAGACTGGCTGGTGTCGAGTATGTTGGTCAAGTAGGCGGGGCTCGGCTACATCGCCTGCAAAATCGATGAATCCTCGCCTAACTCACTTCGTGCTAGGCTGGAGCGCTACAACACTTAAAACTTGGGGATGACCCTGAAATCACCCTACAAGAAAACGAAGGTGGTCGAATTCGTGGCCAGGGAGGGCGACGACCCCATCATCATCGCCAAGCTCAGGCGAGGCGTGCTGGTCAAGGAGGTGAAGTTCCCGCCAGAAATCAGTCTCGAATACGGGGTGCCAAGGCTGTGAGTGCATGAAATCCATTCTGGGCTCAGTCATTGTCGTTTTCCGACGATTCGTCATCGTTCAGCATCTTGAGGTAGTTCTTGTAGGCGAGCCGGATGGTCTCGCTTGATCTCTTTTCGTGTGACCATTCTTTCAGACACGCTTTGTACAGTTTCAGGGCGTCTGACTCTCGGGAGTCTTTGTTCGAGCATTTGAGCAGCACTGCGATGAGGGTGTGTCCGTGGGACTGGTAGCTGGCCACCAGGCAAGACCCTGCGGTCGGGGTCACTCCAGTCTTCACGCCCGTGAAGCCTGCCATTTGAAGCAAGCTGTTTGTGTTTTCCCACTCCATACTCACTTTCTTGCCTTCTTCATTAAGCACCTCAAAATTGTAGGCCTGGCATGCCACGATCGCTGCGAACCGAGGGTCCTCGAGAGCCAGGCAAGTCATTTTGGCCAGGTCACAGGCTGTCGAGTAGTTGAGCATGTCAGACAGCCCGGAAGGGTTGTTCCAGCGACTGTTCCTCAGCCCCCACCTCTGGCCTAGCTCGTTCATGTAGTTGATAAAAGTCCTGATGTAGTCGGGGGTAACGGGCTTGCTCGGTTTTTCTTCCTCCACCTTGTCTTCTTTTCTTTCCTGGGTCTCGCTTTTGAGAGTCTACTCGGTTTTGACATTGGAGTGGAGCAGGCGGCCTGCCCAATCTGCCAGTGCCACGGCCGCGTCATTGCCCGACGGCAGCATCAGCCCATAGAGCAGCTGACGGATTGTGTAGAATTACCCCTCAAAGATTTCCGCTTTAGTGCCTTTCGTGTTTTAAGAGTGCCTGGTTATTTTGATGAACTTGTTGTCCAAGTCCACACAGTTTTCATCCACCAAGGACAGAATGCACATGCAGGTCATTATCTTCGTTAGGCTTGCTATTTCCACCCGAGCGAAGGCCTTTTCGCTCAGCAGGATCCGGCCTTATTCTTTTTCCATGATCAGGAAGTGCTTGCAGGTCAGGGCCATCTCTGTGTGTAGTTTTAGCTAGCCTACAAGATCTTTCACTCTGCATTTTTTTTAATTGGTTTCTTGAGGGATGATTATCCGTTTTCGTTTAGCTGATCTTTTAAAGACCGGCATGCTTTCTTCTGAAATGATCGCCTCACTCTCAAACGCATGGACTGTCTCTACTTTATTCGTCCCTTCTTATTAAGACTATCTTGACAGCTTCTGGGCGATCGATAATTGCGTTTGATTTTTACTTTGGACCAAAGGCTACGGAAACTAAGCGTATTCTTTCACTTTCCGCACAGATTGAGAGGCTTGCTCCCGAATTTCCTTGAAAGAAGAAGCAGGTTAGGAGCGGAAAGTCCGACCACGAGTGGTTGATTTGCGAGTGGTGTTTTTCTTCTTGGCTTTTTTGAGGAGATGCATGTTCTGAGACTGGAAGAGAAGGGGGATGACGAGTTTGGTATTAGCAGTCACTTTCCTGAGTTGCCTGAGGACAGGCGTGGAAATAGCAAGGGGGACTAATTGCGGATGTATTTGGGATACATAAAGGCAGATTCTTTTTATGTGAGAACTGCCACCGTCACGCATAAATAATTTAGTTATAATGGAAAGCAGGTCCTATGCCTTTTCGACTGCTAAGAAGCGGTCTACCCTGCTCTAGTCGAAGGGTATCTCTTTCCCCAAGGAGGACATGAACTCCCCTCGCATGCGGATCTCCAGGAAGGAATGCCCGACGAGTTTGAGACCTACTCGAGCTGCCTGTCCGCAAACGAAAGCAACCCCGATGTCTGCGCGTCGGACAAGCTGGCCCTCTTCGAATGCGGCAAGCCAGGCTTCAAGAAGGCGAACACCGACCGCGATTACGAATATTGATCCCAATCGTCATGGCTCAGATCCCTCCAGGATTTTCATGAATTCCTCTTTCGAAATCGATCCGCTCTTGTCACGGTCTGTTATCTCGAACATCCGCTCGATCTCGACTGCGCTGATCATCATTCTGGCACGTTCGGCCAGCTGCTTCATGTCGGAAACCTTGACGTATCCCTGGCCGGCAGGGTCGAAGTACGAATACAGTTGCTCGTTTTGCCCAGAATACGCGATATCAAACCCTGCCACCCTCAAAAACTGGTCGAAGTCGATCTCCGGATTCTTCCTGCCGAGCTCGTCCAATTTGCTCTTGACAAAGGCCATGTGCTGCTCATCAAACTCGACGCATTCGACAATCGCCTTCAGCTCAGAGACTGAGATCAGTCCTGTTCTCTACTCGTCCAGAGTATCAAACGCACTTTTGATCTTGTTTGCCTGGGCCGGAGTGAGCCCGATGTCTTGGTAGGCCTCAGGGTCGAAGGCCTTGGCTTTCAGCGAGCCTTTGGAGCCGTGGCTTCGGGGACTGTCTCTGCCCTTTTCAGTGCCCGACCTGCGGGGGGTACCGGCATGCATGGATATAGAATTAGATCAATAATTAACATCAGCATTGGACTTGAAACGAACTTCTGATGACCTCGCCTGTTTTGAGCATGGTCATGGCCGTGAAAATTTATTTTTCTAGGACGATGCTGGTCCTCTTCTGCAAATTCTGTTTGGGTTCTTTAATGCAGACCTTTTTGGAACTTTTTTTGCGCTGGTCTTTCAATAGAATCGACTTAGGTTTGTAAGCCGATCTTTCTTGGAACCTGGCCATTAAATCGCTTCTATACTCCTTCTTCTAGGACTCGGGCTTTAATCGATTTCGTTCGAAATTGACAAGGTTGATCGTCGGACTGTCTCTCTTCTTTTTAATGCCTTTCGAGCCAATAATTCCGATTAGCTTTTAATTGTGGGAACCGATAGCAAATGGAGGGGAATGTCTTTTAACTACGTGATTTAGAGGCTGCCGTTTGGTTTCATTACTATTCCGAGGATGAACTTGCCGCTACTGAACCTTCCGGCCAGATGCTATCCTGTTGCCATTTCTGCCTTTCCGAATCCATGGGGAATTCCGGCCATAAACTCTCCACAGTAATTTTTGAAAGGGCTCCCTTTAGCCATAAATCGAGCCCTTCCAAATTTAAGTAAACCATCTTAAAGTTGCCCGCAAAACTAGAAGGTATCAGCAATTTTGAGAACGCCTTTATAAGGCAGCCCATCTTTCATGCTTCCCTCGAAAACTAAATTTTACTGACAGAGAAGACCTTGCAAGGGCTGCTTGTATTCAACCCTGCCGATGAATGTCCTTCCAGGCTCGATGATGCAGCACAGTCCGTTCGGATCACTTTCAAGAAAGGTACCAATAATGTACTGACCGTGTTGTGTGACCATCTCGCCCAAGCCCTAGGGCAGGCCTTCATCGTTAACCGTGCCGTGGTACACTCCTCCATCGTAGGTGTCGCAGAGCTGGCAGTTGTCGGGCCAGGTGAAGGGCATCGTATAGCCCTCCAAGCTTAGTCCAGCCGGACACTTCAAGCGCGAAAGACAGGTAATGTTAAGAGTTGGGTCAGGCTGCTTTAGACGGTGGATGAATTAGAGGATTTCATGATTGTTCGTAATTCCATTCAATTTAGTATTCAGAACCTTGTATTAATCCAATAAGCGTTAGACTCGCTAAACACTCTCCAGCGCCTTTTTGGATTCGGGAAAATAGTGGCAGATGTTCTTTGCCTTTCGTTTGTTGCGGTTCTTCTTTTTATCTTTTATTTAAATCTAGTTTTAAAGCTTTGGAAGCTATGGTTTTGCGCCTGTTACTTAGTTGACACGTAAGTCCATTTTGAGTTAATTGCCCATCACGAATTTATTAATTTTGTCTTTAATTACCATTAAAAAAATAATTATCATTTCTTTAAGCAAAATGCTGGTAGAAAATAAAATTTAAACTGCCATCACTGGCAGAGGCGTGTGGATATATGATCGAGCTGTGCAAACAATACGATAGTGCTTGACCGCCCCCTGTCAATCTACGCTTCCAGCTAGTCACCAAGCTCCTCATCAACCCTTCTAACAGCCTCTCTCAGTTTCTACAGTCTTTCGCGGCCCCTCACCTCCTCTCCCTCCACATTCGCCCTCTAGTTCTCAATCTGCTCTTCGATCAGTTTAATAGTTGCTTGGTAGTTGATATGGTTATCTTGCCGTAGTAAAGATAACTGGTCGGCTAGCTCCTGTAGTTTCATTTTACGCTCGTTTAGCAACTTGGAGGAGGATTAAGGGGACGGTGGGATGGTGGCTCGAGGATCGGGGAGGGTGTATGCGAGGGTTGGAAGTGAAGTTGCTGGAGGATGGATTGTTTGTGGCTCTGAATTTTGTGACGCAAAGTTTCCCGCAAATCCTCGAGATCCCTCGCCCTGGGGGCAAGCATGCGAACACGTGCGTCGACTGAAGCAAGGATGGCGTGCTCGCTGCCAGCCAGGGCGTCAAACTCACCCTCCAAGAACCCAAGACAGCCCTAAACCGTCCGCAATAATAATAACAGCAATAGCGAAGCAGGACGGGGATATTATGAATTGCAATATTCTTTGTTTCGGAAAGATGAGAGGCGAGCAGGCCAGGCCTGAGCTGGAGAAGATCCGGCTGATCGGAGCTGGCACCTTCGGGCAGGTGTTCCTCGTAACTGTGCTAACAGGCTCAAGCCAAGGACAAGACCCAGGTCGCCGTCAAGACTGTCTATATCTCGCCTAAGTTCAAAACCGCGAGCTGGAAATCCTCCTGGAGTGCGACCACCCCAGCATCATCCGCCTCCAGGCCAACTACGTCGAGGAGAACGAGCAGGGCGAAAAATACCTCAACCTCGTTTCGGAGTACGTTCCGGACACACTCAGCAAAGTGCTGACCAAGAACAAGGGGGCGCTTGCTCCCCACGTGCAGTGGCTGGGGCGAGCCTTGCTTGAAGGACTGGCCTACATGCACGCCAAAAAGATCGTCCACCGAGACATCAAGCCCCAGAACCTTCTGATCGAACTAGAAGCCCAGGTTCTAAAGATCTGTGACCTGGGCAGTGCCAAGCGCATCCACCCCGGCGAAAAGAGCATCGTCTACATCTCTTCTCGCTACTATCGTGCTCCCGAGCTCATCCTCGAGAATTCGATGTATGGAGCCGCCATCGACATCTGGTCGGCGGGGTGCGTGCTGGCCGAGCTGCTGAAGGGCTCACCCCTGTTCGTGGCTGCCAACTCGGTGATGCTGTTCAACGAAATCGTGAAGCTGCTCGGCACCCCCTCTTAGGCCGACATGCAGGCAATGAACCCGACACTCAAGCAGGAGAACCTCCACCAGGTGAAAGGCAGGGGCCTTGAGTCAGTGCTGCCGGAGGCGGATGAGCGACTGCTGGACCTGATCGGCAGGATGCTGCAGTACGACCCACAGAAGAGGATCACTGCGGCCTAAGCACTCTTGCATCCCTTCTTCCGATGATGTCTATCTGCATCTTTCAGTTACTTTTTATGAGGAGGTATCGACTGACTGCCCGGCGCGTGCTGCGTGCCCCCAAGTATGACTCTGTCGCCCTTGAGCCCGACACCACGCTGTCCTCCCTCGGCAGCAGGCCCCAGGCATTCTCCCAGCACACCGCCCGTACCTACGAGGACGGCTGCCTCACCCCCTTCGACCCCTTCGAGCCAGGCATTCAACTGGTCAGCCAGAGGATCGCATTGATCAAGGCACTGCTCAAGAGAAGCAAGCAATCCCTACAGGAAATTAGAGAAGGACTGTAAGCTATCGCTAGAACTGATACAGAACAGACTTTCAGGGGAGTGGCCCGAGAGGTGAGGGCTTTGCGGTAAGCAGTAGGTAGGTGGGGGTGGGCCATGGGGTGGGGTTGAAGAATAGTCAGCATGAACTCTCAGGGGCTGAGGACGGGCTGAACACGATCAGAAATTCGGCGCGGTAGCTGGAGCAAAAGGTGAGAAGTCTCGAGCATCAGTTTTTTGATGGTGAAATGTGATATTCTTACACGATCAGTAGACCGAAGGAGCAGTATTGCCCGGTTTTAATAATGTATTTCAGCCACGACAACGACTGGGTCAGCGACGACGACGAACCCATGATGTCGGACCCTGAACTTTCGCTGGCATAGGACATGTCCGAACTGGGAGAGTTCAGCTTCGAGGATGAAGGATTGTACGACGAGGGGTCGTTTTCCTCTATCGAGCTGTACGAGGACCCGCCTGATCGCAAGTACTATGACGAGGAGTTCACGATCGAAAAGTAACAGGGTGACCAGGATTGTGCCGTTTGGGGTTGGAGAGGGGCTGGCGAACAAGGGGCTGGGGTGCACGGTTTGCCTGGAGAGGCTGGCGGAGGGCGAGCAGGCTTGCTACCTGCCGTGCATGGATCTGTTCCACGAGGGCTGCATCAAGGAGTGGCTGAAGCGGCAGCCGAGTTGCCCGCTCTGCAAGACGTTCTTCAAGTGAGCTGATATCAAGGCATCGCGTATATCATAATGTCGAAGAGGGGACGGCGCCAAAAGTACGAGCTGCTGTCCAGCACCAACCGCCTGGTCTTCAAACCGCGAGTTCTTGTTGAGAAGATCATCAAGAAGAAGAATGTCCGGGGTGACAACTACTACCTGGTAAAGTGGCAGGGCTATGACATGCGGGAGGCCACCTGGGAGCCTGAGGAGCACCTGGTCAACTGCGAGGAGGACCTCACTCGCTTCAACCAGCACAAGAGGGTCCCCATGGAGGACTATGTCCAGCTTCACCAGCCTCGCAAGGCCCGTCTCGAGCAAAACAAGGGCCGGGCCTCCCGAGTGAAGAAGGAGCGCGGGAGGTCCAGATCTCGTTCCCAGGGCATGGAGAGGCAGTCATACCAGTCGTTCAACTCAATGCCGCAGTAGGAGGAACGCGAAGAGAGGCAGTCCTCGATACATTCCCCGCGGCTGCATGAGCCCCAAGAGCACAGGCCCGCAGAGCCCTCGATGGCGAGGTGGGAGGACTCGTGCAGCTGGGAGCAGAGCAGTTTCCTGGTGGAGGCGGGGTGCCAGACGGAGCTGACTGCGTCCAACCGGCTGGAGCTGTTCCACCAGGAACTGGAGAAATCAGCAAAGCGGCTGGTGGGCATGCTGTTCACCTGTTGATCGTAACCACAATTTCATGAGCATAAATTACCTCCTCAAGAACCTGGTCGGCAGGGGCATGCGGGGTTGGGGTTGGGGTTGGGGTTGGGGTTGGGGTTGGGGTTGGGGTTGGGGTTGGGGTTGGGGTTGGGGTTGGG
>NW_026262834.1:0-41571 GCF_025434085.1 Hippocampus zosterae
CCCAACCCCAACCCCAACCCCAACCCCAACCCCAACCCCAACCCCAACCCAACCCCAACCCCAACCCCAACCCAACCCCAACCCCAACCCCAACCCCAACCCCAACCCCAACCCCAACCCCAACCCCAACCCCAACCCCAACCCCAACCCCAACCCCAACCCCAACCCCAACCCATTGATCACAAAAAAAAAGCTCCTTGACTATCAACCCTTGAATAGGTCTATGAGTGGATTAGAGTGTCAATCAGAATAATGGGATTAGCAAGTGTGTGTACGGCCATGATGATCAAAATTAATAA
Organism: Hippocampus zosterae; assembly: GCF_025434085.1. Classification (NCBI taxonomy): domain Eukaryota; kingdom Metazoa; phylum Chordata; class Actinopteri; order Syngnathiformes; family Syngnathidae; genus Hippocampus; species Hippocampus zosterae. The sequence goes on from NW_026262834.1 coordinate 300, forward strand.
TGATTCGCATAATAAAAGATGAATTGATAGCCTGCCTCAAGCTTGCACTATTTCTTGAGGACTAATCAGCGGAATACAAGTTGACTAAACAACTAGAGGACGAAATTGGGTTTTGTGAACCATTTTACTCAGCTGAAAAATCACATATATTTGCGGGATACTCCACAAAACTCTAGCTGAGTTTTTCCCCTCCCGAATTTGAACCCGGGGCGCGAGTATTCCTAATAATTAATTAGGGGGATCAAATCGGCCTGACAGTTCACCAGATTGCTAGGCCGAACCTGAAGCAGCTGAATGGATTGCTAGAAAAGGTGTTTTTGCACATTCTTCGGATCAGAATGAAATCGGAAAAATGGAATAACATTTTAAGTAAGGATTTGATTTAAAAGATGCAGATGCTTCTGGCGAATCTCCAGATTACGATTGGTTTGCTGGGAAAACAAGTGTAGCTTACCTTACCCTAAAGTTAATACTTGAATCCGTAAACGCATCCCCGTAGAAGGCTTCATCAGTATTAAATTTATATAGCCTTGTGGATCAAATTAATAAACAATTTTTTTGTCAAAAGCTATGAGGTTCAAATATAAGCAACACCAACCTTCACTTTTAGCGATTTAAACCGGGCGATATTTTAATATAACTAAAAACATTTATCACTGAAACGATAATTTAGTAAACGGATGTTTCTTACATGATCCAGCATATAAAAGACTTTCATTCTCCTTACACACCTAAAATTTAAGAGATAAAGCAAAAGTTATTGAAGCAGTAACAGATTCTCACATTTTAGTTATCGTTACTTGACTTGATGCAAAAACATGCGTCTATTTTTGAAAGGAAAGGGATTTTGATGAGGCATCACAAGCAATCGATCCTTTATTTAGATGTTTATAATTACTCGACATTTAAAATTGCTCAAGCATAAATAAATGGACTAAAGGAGCAATTATCAAGAGTTTGAGTCATGTGCTGTGTTAAAATGCATAAATCATCTGCCTTAATCCTACATAAAGTAGTACATTATTAATCTCGAACATGCATAGCCACTAGGTAAATTAGCAGAGATAATAAATCTCATACAGTCATTCAAGGCCGTCTTTGAGAGTAGTAAACTGAGAATAGTTACTGAGGCAAAGACCGGCTCTAGGTTTTTCTGCACAAATTAAGCCTTTACTATAACCGGGTTTTATAGCTGAAGATAATATTCTACAACATAGCCCATTACAACCGTCTGTTGAAAATTGAGGTTGGGGGAGCGAAGGGTAAAGCTTATGCGCAAAATTAAAAGTTATCGTCGGATTGTTCAAGAACAGCAATGAGAGATTTATCGAGAACAAAATTGTGATGCTGGATCTAGACAAAAATAAAGAATTTAGAGTCGAGTTTGACAATTATTGTCGAAGCATGAGATCAATAGACGAGCAGATCAGCCAAGTGATAAAGGTGGGGCTGAGCTTTGAGGACTCAGTCATCAAGAAGTTACACTTCATGGCATGCTTTGAAGGCGTAATCGATCGTCCTCACATACAGTACGAACTCATCAATGACTACGCCGACTTGATCGATCTCTTCGGCGAATAAGTTAATGAGGTGTCCCGTATCTTTCACGACCGCAAGCAGCTGAGCTAGCACAAGCGCTATATGTATTACATTTTCGACAGCGATTATCCTGTGGCCAACACCCTCAACTGGTGCAAAGCCTTAAAAGACCGCTTGAACGAAGCCTTCGAGCCCCTTGAGCTCATCCTCAACCTGAGGGACTTCGGCCAGTACTCAGTGTGGCTTGATATCGTCGCGCAGTATAAGCAGCTGGCCAAACTGATCGGCGAAGTCTAAAGCTAAACGGTGTTCGTCTGGTAGAAATAAATAAAAGAAACTACCGTTGACCACCTAAATAAGAAGCTGATTGCTAATGGCTTAGATGGGCAGATAAAAGCCAACTTCGATCCCAGCCTGAGTGTCACCTTCCGGGAAATAAAGTATCTGAAGCTGCTGAACGTGCGAGTTCCCGAAGAAGCGGAAAGCTTGCACGAGAAAGCTAGCTAATTTGAAAACCGACTGATAAGATTAAACAGCATGACCTAAAAGTACAATGAGATTTACCGGCTGCTCGAAGGCGTGGAATAGCCTCTGATCCTGTCGAAGATTGAAGACGTCGAGAGGATCATCGACGAAGGGCTCTAGCTGAGATGGTGCTCTGAAGGAATCGACTCATACTTGCTGAGAGCGGATCCCTTAATCAACAGGCTTTACGAAGTGGTGGTCAAAATCATGATGAAGTGCAAGGACGCAATATCGGGTAAATTAAGGCTCCTGGAAAAGTGCCTGTTCAGCAGAACGCAAGCCATATACACAGTCGAAGAATTCGACGCCTAGTTTAGGGACAGCATTGCTCGCGAACTGAGGCGAGTTCAGCACGACTGCCTCTTTCTGCAGCAAGCAGCTAAAAAAGATTTTCGATGTACTCAAGGTGGATAGAAAGAGCCTGGAATGGAAGGCATATACCCAGTACATGAGCAGGCAGATATTTAATTCCCTGGCTTCGAGTGTCAAGCGCTCGATCGAGCAGCTCACGAGCATGATCTCGGTCCACAGTCCCGCTTTCATCTTGATCCGCCTTGAGATCGGCGGCGGGCAGATTGTCTTCTCGCCTAAGTTGTCGAGCACCAGCACGAAATTGTTCAACCTTCGAGATTTCATCCAGGGCTGGCTCGACGAGTTATTCGGAGTCAATAAACAGTTTTCCCCCCGGCTCGACTCGGTGAACAAACTGCTGTTCAGTCTCGATTACTCGACTGAAATTAAGGAGCACCAATAGTTGCTTTAGGCAGCCGCGGAGATGTTGTTTCATGTTGAGCAAACATTCCAGAAGGCTGAAGAAAGGCAGACTTATCTCAATAAGAGGTACAGCCAGTACATGAAGAGGAGCTCCCCGTAACAACTGCTGCAAGACATAAGGAAATAGGCCTCGTAAAGTAATGTTTCACCCCTGTTTTCGAGCAGCAACTTCAACATCCCTCTTTCGGTGATCGAAAATCGCATCAATGAATATCGGAAAACCAAGATGTAAATCAGATAGATCGGGTAAAACTATTAATTGGATGGCTGAGGATCGACAACCGAAAGCTAATCAAATATTTAGACGATGAACTTGACGACATGCTCAATTTCCACATCCGCATTCTGAGGGAAGAATACGACTTGGCTGTTTCCGATATCTCCAAATTCGTGCATGAGAATAAAACTATTTTCGCCCACGACTTGGAACTCAAACTGAAATAATCCAGCGAGGAAGAATGCGTCAACCACCTTAAGCTCATAACCAGACAGTGCGGCAAGACCAAAGAAATCGAACGAAGCTATGAGAATTCAATGGAGCGACTGAAATAGATGTATCTACTTATGAAAAGCAATAACTCTGCGATCTAGTCTTTCGACCTTGAAGGAATCAAAAAACAACTGCTTGAGGCCTTAAAGAAAGTTACAGTTCTCGAAAATAATTCATGCGCCTCAAAAAAACTTATTAGAGCATCATAATAAAGCAGGTCAACCAGTTCACTGCGCGGGTATTTTAGTTCAGCTAAAAATGTAGAAGCAGTTTGCCGTACCAGCTGAATCGAATTTAACTGGAAGAAATTTAATCTGCTTATTCTGCTGTTGATGAATGCCGTGCGGGAGGTCGACACCTTTAACCAGGAGTACAAAAATAATTAGGAGCTGAGTAAAAATTCGAGATTCAGGTAAAGTAATATGCCAAGATTGAGTTCATCGAAAAATAATTATCCTGTTTAAAAAAAGCCTGGGACTTAGTATTTTCCTTCTATATTATGCAGAGCAAATGGCTATGCCAGTCGGTGGATAATTCTAACCTGGAAAAGATCATTCAGCACCTTGAAATTTTGGTCACCCAGCTTAGCAATAACGATTTAAAGCACTTACAGGTCTACCAGTAAATCACGAGGATTATTCTAAGATATAAAAATATCATTCTGTCAGCTAAAGCGTTGAATTAAATCGACTTAAAAAAACATCACTGGAAATAATTAGAATCAGCAATGTAAAAGTCTGTTAAAAATTGGGGAGGCCCAAATTTTAAAATTAAAGACTTGACAGAAATGAAAATATAAAATCACAAGATTTTATCTAAAATTTGGTCCGAATCTGCGAAGAAGGAAAAAAATATATAAATCAAATTAAAAACAATTAATTAATTTTGGAAAAATTAATGCTTTTCATTTGAAAAAGTTTAGAGTAGTAATCAGTCTAAAAGTTTTATTATTAAAAATGTGTAGCAAATTTTTTAAGATATTGAAAGACAGCTTCTTGATATCATTTCTTTAAAAGCTAAACAAAGTAATAGTATATTTAATTAACCAATTGAATAAACAAAAAAAATGCTGAACAATATTTACTCAACCTTGTCTTGTTGGATTAAAGTTTTAAAAAAAGTGGAGAATTATTTTGTACTGCGATGAAATCAAAAGCCAGATGACAGAAGACACTAAAGATTTCAATAAGCTGTTTAATTAATTATCAAAGCTGACTGAAGAGATCAAGCAAGAACCATCAATCTTAAAAAATTGCACAACCTAGAAGCTCCTAATATTGGAAGATTTGATAAAGAGAGTGAGTGTTTATTAAAAGCAACTGAAAAACTTTTTAGACAACAAAAAAAGTTTGTTTCCTCGACTATATTTCTTATCAAACCAATCTCTCGTTATCATCATGGCCCAAGTCGATAATCCATTCTAAATTCTCCCCTACGTACCTCAACTGTTCGACGGAATATCATCACTTTTGATAGATAAAAATAAGCAAATTGAGTAATTGGAACCCCAAAATTGGAAACAACTTAGTTATCAAGACTGTACCAGCAATTGGTGCTGTGGAAATGTGGATGAAAGAAATTGAATTTTAAATGCGATTGTCATTGCAAAAACTGCTAAAGGCTAAAGTTGAAGAAAAGAAAATTGTTTTTACCAGCATTAGCGATTGCCATTCACAAATTCTGACAACTGCAAGCCACATTATTTTTTCCAAAGAAAATTGAATAAATTTTTCTGGATTTGATGAGCGGCCTCTAGAATTCGTTTCGAGGGTACTGGGACGAGATTTCATCCGACATTAACCTGATGGTGAAAGAAATCGGCAGCTAGATGAGTCTTTCAAATAGGCTAAAGGTAACCAGCCTCATAATCCTACTAGTGAACTATCGGGACATCGTACAAAATCTCTACGTTAACAAAATAACAGAATTGGATAATTTTTATTGGCAGAGCAAACTGAAGTACGACTGGACACAGTCAACAAAAGGCTGTCGGCGGCCCGGCACGAGTGGGAGCGTGAGGATTCTAGTCACTGTGTGCTTCGGTTGCTCGACTGGGCGACCAACTATTCGCATGAGTTTACGGCAGCTATGATCGGCTCGTCATAACGCCACTCACAGATCGCTGCTACATCACTATAACCTTAGCCCTCACTTTAAACATGGGCGCTTCCATTGTGGGTCCGGCAGGGACTGGCAAAACTGAAACAGTGAAGGACATGGCCAAGGCGTGCGGTCTGCCCTTTTTCGTGTTCAACTGTTCCTAGCAAATGAGAAGAGAGAGCATGCTGGTCACTTTTTCTGGGCTCAGCCAAGTGGGCGCTTGGGGAATCTTTGACGAATTCAACCGCATAAAGCTAGAAGTATTATCGGTAGTTGCCACTCAGATAAAAATCCTCTTCGACGCCCTCAAATAGAACAAGTAGGCTCTTTTCTTCCTGGAAGAAGGTTAAATCCCGCTCTAGCCGTCCCTGGGTATTTCGTAACTATGAACATTGGGTATGGGGGCAGAACAGAACTGCCTGAAAATGTTAAGATCCTGTTCCGGCCTTGCTCGATGATCATGCCAGACCTGGCCTTAATTTGCGAAAATATCCTTTATACCACAGGCTTTCTCAAATCTCGGGAGCTGGGGAAGAAGATCGTGGCCCTGTTCAGTCTGGCCAAGCAGCTGTGCTCGAAGCAAGCGCATTATGACTGGTAGCTCAGGTCGATCCGCGCTTTGCTATCCCAGGTCAGCAAATTGAAGCGTACAGAAAAAATATCTTAAGAGGTAATCATACTGAAGGCCTTAAAAGACTTTAATTTGCCCAAGATCGTTAAGGAAGACCGGGGAATCTTTATCGAACTGGTGCATGACCTCTTCCCTGGCATTTCCGCCCTGCAGAACTATTCCTCCAAGTCAGATCTGCTGCACTTCTTCAGCAGCATGGAGGAGCGCATATGCTAATTTGTGATCGGAAAAAGCATCGAGCTGCACCAGATTCTGCAAGTCAGGCACTGTGCTTTCATCATTGGCTAGGCAGGTACGGGCAAAACAGCAGTTTGGAATTCCTGATGCTGGCCTTGCAACAGATGGGGGGAAGGTTGCCAAATTGAAAGGATCTTTCCGAAGTCGCTCGAGCTTGATTAGCTGTATGGAAAGATGAACAAGTCTCGGGAGTGGAAAGAAGGGGTGCTTTCGAACGCGATTCGCAGTCAGAGCAAGGAAGAAGGGATTTATCGCTCCTCTCACAAGCACAAGTGGACCATCCTTGACGGGTCTATCGACCCGAAATGGATCGAGTCTCTGAATTCGGTCATGGACGATAACAAGCTCCTCACACTCGCTTCAAACGACCGCATCGCACTGACTCCCTCAATGAGACTCTTGTTCGAGGCTGAGAGCTTGAACCACTCCACCCCGGCAACTGTCTCAAGAGGCGGAGTGATCTACCTGAGCCGGGCAGACTTTCAGCTACAGCCCTTGTTGTAAAAGAAATTGAATCAAATCGAACGCCATTCGCCCGAGCTGTTGTCCACAAGTCTTTCCAGTCGTACGTCTAAAATGTACTGAACAGGCGCCCAAACTGCCGATCATTTTTCTGCCCAGCTTTACTGAAGTACTCGACACTACTTTTAACACCTTTCTGAGCGTGAGCAGTGACCTGAAGAGCATTGAGGAGGAAGAGACACTGAAGATAAACTGGAGGGCGCCTTGATCATGTCGGCGATGTGACTTTTGCCGGCTACCTAGGAGGATATGACGAGGAACAGGCATACAAAAAGTTCAACATCTTCTGGCGGAATACCAGCAAGATCAAGTTCCAGACCCGGGACATTGCCTCGACTACTACTGGTAGACCTCAGTTAACAACTGGAAACATTGGAAGTGCAAATGCCAAGTCACGGTCGTCCAAAGCCACAATACTCTCTTCGTGCACACCCTGAAATCCTCTCAGCTGCTCGAGCGCATGGGCTCAGCCCTCCAGAACCGCGCGGGATTTGCCTAGTTGGCGGCAAGGGCTCCGGAAAGTCTTGGCTGGTCGGTTTCTTCCTCGGCACTTTTCAGTTGAGGAAGCTTTCGTTTAGCTACCACTTTCATACGAAGTCACGGGACGTGCAGAACAGGGTGGAGGGACTGCTGGACAAGAAAGGCAGTCGGGTGCTGGGGTCGGGAGCGAACTAGAGTGTGGTGTGCTTCGTAGACGACTTCAACCTGCCCGAGAAGGACGAGTTTTAGAGCCAGGAAGCAATCCAAATTATTCGGCAGATAGTGGATATCAACGAAGTATTTAACCGAGAGACTTTAACAGAGCGTAAGCTGATCGAGAACCTCATCGTGTTCGCCAGCTACTGCTACAAGTCCGCGAGCAGCCTCGTCGACCGCCGCCTCCACCGCCACTTCACCACCCTCACCATGCTCTACGAGGGCACCGAGGAAATTAAGGGATCAGTCCTTGCCCTCCTTTCACATCAGTTCCCATCCAGACACACCTGGACAAGTTGTGCGAAGCAGTGGTCGTCCTTTGCAGCAAGCTATCCAAAATTGCACTCTTTTTCCTTCTGCCAAGAAGTTTCATTATTACTTTCGCTACCGAGAACTAACTCAGTTTTGTAGGGGAATGCAGCTTCTCTCAGAAGAAAATGTAGACAGCCTGACGTTCCTGAAGCTGTGGGTCAATGAAGCCCGGAGGACCTTCGAAGACAAACTTATCTCCAAATCTGATGGCGAGGTATTTTTCAAGACCATGAAAGAGACCTTTATTATGACTCTGATCGAACTCAGCGGGTAAGTCACCGAATAGCTGTTTGACTCTCAGTACTATTTCGCCATCTTTGAAAAGACCTACCGTCTCCGCAAAGGCATTGCTGATCTCACTCGCTCAGTGGCAGATGAAGCCGAGGACTTCGAGAGACTGACCGGCAAGGCTTTGAAAATGGTTTTCTTCCCCGAGTCTGTCGAACACTCATAAAACTGCTTCGGAATTTGCGTCTGGGAAATGCAATCTTGATTGGCCTCACTGGTTCGGGAAAGCAGTCTCTAGCCCGACTGGCGGCCTTCATTTCTGGGCGCGAGCTGGTCTAGCCGAGTTTGGCCGATGCGTAACTGAGTCGCGACATTGCAGAACTTATTCTCAAGTGCGATCAAATAGAAATTTCGAAAAAGATCATCTTCCTCCTGGAATCAAAATTGAAGGAATAACATTTCCCCCATCTGAACGACTATCTGACAGGCAGTTATGTCGGGAGTTCGATCACTCGTGAAAAGTTCAGGTCGTTGGCCTCGAGCGGGCGGCCGCGCTCGGGAAAGCTGACTGACCATGGCTTCCTTTAGGATGAGTTCAAGGCCAAAGTAAATGAACATATTCGCGTGCTGATGACACTCACACCGCTGGGCGAACATCTTTAGCTGTGGGCTCGGCAGTACCCAGCCATATTTAATAGCGTCAGCATTCAGTGGTTTCACCCATGGCCCAAGTCTTCGCTCACGGGATCGCCTCCAGCCACTTCGCTGAGATCGGCAACCTGTCAGGCGCAGCTGCCAGCATTCACGAGGCCGCCGTGACTGGGAACAATTGGCTCTTTCTAAGCGAGCGACGAGTCAACTACATTACTCCGAAAAGCTACTTTGGACTGCTTTCTCTTTGCAAAGATATAATCTTTGAGAAACGAAATCGTGACTCCCTACTGGTCCAGAAGTACCGCAAGGGCTGGATATTCTTCACTCCACCGAACTTACCGTACAAGATCTGTCGAGGGAGCTGCGGGTGAAGGAGGAGCGGGTGGAGTGCCAGCAACTGGAGTCCGATGAGCTGATAAAGCGCCTCTCCATCGAGCGGATCGCGCACGGGCAGGAGCAGGAGAAGGCCGTCCGTACCCGCGAGTAGAACAATCGGATTGCCAAAGAGTGCAATGAGTTACAGGAGCAGGCACAGGAATTCTACAAGAACGCATAGCCAAAGCTGATTCGCGCGAAGGAGGCTATCAAGTGCGTCCTTGAAAAGCACATCGTGGAGATGAAGACAATGATGAGCCCTCCGCCCGCGTAGTGCTGACTTGCAGAATCGTGCTCATTCTTCTCGGAGAGAAGATTCAGGCCTGCGAGGGCGAAATCGAAGTGTGGCGCGGGCGAGCCGTGACGCCATGAGCTACCCCAAAAAGTTTTTGGAGCGAGTGCAGAATTTTACCGGCGAGGAGATAGACCACAGCGTGCTTTAGCAAGTCCACCGGCTTATAAGCTCTAATAACTATGAGCCGGACTACATAGGTCGCGTGAACTATGCCGCGGCGAAGCTGTGCCTCTGGTCCATCAACATCCTCGAGTACAACCGCACCTACCAGGACGTCCTACCCCTCCGCAGGGACCTCGAAAAGGCCACTGAGCGCTACGAACAAGCCCAGACCGAGTTGGAGAACAGCGAGTGCGAGACCCGCAGACTGAACTAACTGGTTGAGAAGATGGAGGATGAACTGAAAAAGGCCAACCTCGCCAAGGAGAATCTGGTCGCTGACAAGGAGCAGTGCAAAAAGCGTCAGCAGGCCGCCCAGAAGCTGGTTAACGACTTGTCTCACGAAAAGAAGCGCTGGATGGAGCAGCTGCTTATGATTGAGCGTTCTGAGAGCTCGATCGTTTAGAACACTCTACTGGCCTCGGCCTTCGTGACCTACGCGGGCCCGTTCGTGTCCAGCATTCGTTGCAGTCTCCTCGAGCAATGGATTGGCTGATATTTACGAAGCAGTGGGCACAAAGCCTTCGCTGACCCTGTTGAGCGACGAAAGCATATAGGCGCGGTGGCAATCGGAAGGACTGCCCGAGGATGCCAAGTCGTTCGAAAATGCAGCGATAGTAACAAACACTCGTAAGATTCCTTTACTCATTGACCCACAGGCTCAGGTTCGACCTGGCTCAAGGGGTGAGGAGAGACGAGCTGATTACCCTGCAGGCTGGGGAAAAGGATCTCATGATTGGCACCCGCATCGCTCTGAAGGGGTACCGCTCCGTGCTGATCGAGGGATTGCAGGAGCAGGTGCCCGAGCTGGTGCGAAAGCTGGCCCAAGTGGAGTTCACGAAGAGAGAGGCGGCCGGATGAAGCTGGGGATTAAGAAGTTGAGCTTAATTGGAGCACAATCTTCCTTGCCAGCTCTCTCAGCAATCCGCACTTCGAGCCCAGCTCTACTCGGACTGCACGATCGTAAACTTCATGGTGACCGAGCATGGGCTTGAAGAGCAACTGCTGGCTGCAGTGGTCAGCTACTAGAAGAGCAGCCTGGAGGAGCGCAAGCAGGAGATTAGTCGCAGGCAGATCGAGCTCAAGCTGCGCACTGTCGAGCTCGAGAACGAGCTGCTCGAGCTGCTGCTCACGGCCAACAAAAAAGAAATCCTCAGCAACGAGGATCTGTTCGAAAAATTGGAGAAGTTAAAGTCAAGCGTGTGCCAGATCGAGGAGCAAACCCTCGCCACGCGCAATACCAAAGCCGAAATCAACAAGGAGCGGGAGCTCTACCGCCCCGTGGCAGTCTTGGGCTCAACCGTCTACTTCCTGGTCAACCGCCTCTCCGTCATCAACCCCCTCTACCTGTACTCCCTTGAATTCTATCTGCGGCTCTTCTTCCGAGCGATCGCGGGGCTGCGGAGGGAAGAGGACCGAGTGGCGGAGCTGGTCCGCCACGTGATGGGGCGCACCATCTCCACCGTCCTCAGGGGCATGCTTCAGACTCATCGCCTCCTCTTCCTCACCATGCTCACTCTCAAACTCAAGACCAAAGGCTCCATCGACTTTGCCGCAAGCGAGCAGGAAATCAACTTTTTCATCCGCGGTGAGCGCAAGCCCATGGCCCTCCCCCCAGAATTGGCTGCCTCAGTCTGCTTGGGAGGCGGTGAATGCCTTGGGAGAGCTGGAGGGATACGGCGCACTGCCTCTGAACGTGGTGAGAGACTTCCCCAATCGCTTTAGAGATTGGATCAACGAAAACAAGCCTGAGGAACTAGGCCTTCCCAACTGGAAAAAATTGTAAGCCTTCCCCTTCAAGAAGCTGTGCATTCTAAAGTGCCTGCGCCCAGACCGCCTGGCAGAGGGCCTGGCCATTCTCATCAGGAGCGTGCTGCATTGGGGCGCTGAGTTCCTGAGCCTGACGCACTATGAGAGCACCGCTGCAGTCATCGAGAAGTGCATCGAGGAGTCCGAGCACCATACCCCCATCCTGTTCATCCTGAGTGAAGGAGGCGATCCCTACAAGAGCCTTGAGAAGATAAGGCTGAAGATCGACAGGAAGCGTCCCTTCTTCAGCCTGTCGATGGGCGAAGGCATGGGCGAACTGGCCTGTCGCAAGCTCGAGGAGCGGGACGACAGCTGGATCTTCCTCCAAAACATTCACCTCATGCCCAACTGGCTCCATGAGTTAGAATAGTTCGTGGCGGAGGCCTCGGCAGAGAACTGCCATCCTAACTTCCGCCTGTTCCTGTCCGCTGAGCCCTCCAGATGCATCCCGAGCTCGATCGTGGAGCGGGCTTACAAGATCACAAACGAGCCGCCGACGGGTATGAAGGCTAGCCTCAAGCAAGCACTGCTGCAAATTGGGCGAGAAGAGTTTGACGAAAAAGACTCGCGTCTGCGAGGCATTTTATTCGGACTGTGCTACTTTCACGCCTGCATGGTGCAGCGCAGGTGCTACGGCAGCGCAGGCTGGACCAAGCCCTACAGCTTCAGCAGTGCGGACTTGCGGGACGCCGCCCTAAAAGTGATCCAGCTGACCGAAGAAAGCATAAACGCCTCGACCCACCTGCCTCGAAGCGAACTGGTCTTCCTGCTGGAGAAGTGATTTATGGAGGGCACATCACTGAAAAGCAAGATCGGAAAGTAGTGCACCTCTACCTCTCAGAAATCTTCGAGAAAGAGCAGTTCGAGGAGGTCGAGCTTATGTTCTTGCCCGAAAAGGGCCTTTCCTTCAAGATCAAGCCCCACATTAACTTCTACACTGCCATGGACATGGTCGAGAATTCCCACATCGACTGTCCCCAGGCGGTCGGCCTGAGCCCTACTTCCGAGGTCGGCTTCAAGACCGAGGAGGCTGCGCGTCTCATGCAGGGACTATTGCGCCTCGAGCCCAAGATGGAGAGCGACGGGCAACGCGATCAGACCCGAATGAACATGTTTGGCACCGTAGAGCAAATAATAAAGGGCATTCAGGACGACGATTTCCTCAAGGTCAACCTGAACATCGCTGAGACCAAGCCCCAGTCCAGCGAGAATTCAGCACTGGTCCGCTACTTTGAGCAGGAAATCGAGCTCAGGAAATCGAGCTCATGAGCAGGCTTCTGGAGAGGCTCTTCATAGACCTCGAAGAACTGTCCAATGCGATCACGGGGACGGCCTTCATGAGCGAAGATCTAGAGCTGCTGATGAGCACCCTCTATGTAAACAAGGTGCCCCAGCGCTGGGTGGCAGTCTCCTTCCCGACCGAGCGCAGCCTCAAGTCTTGGCTGGGGTCTCTCACCTGCCGCGTCGAGTAGCTGCTCCACATCAAGGCCGCTCCAGACGTCTCTGCCCGAATAATTCACGTTTCCAGACTGTTCAAGCCTCAATCCTTCTTAACCTCAGTCAAGAAGCACCTCATCAGGCACCTGATCCGCGAGGACCCCTCGGTGGGGATCGACCACGCCTGGGTTTCGGTCGAGCCCACCAAGTTCACCCTGGCCGATAAGGAGGCCATGCCGCGGGACAACTTGTACGTCTTTGGCCTGGTCATGGATGGGGCCCGCTGGAACATGACAACAAGCGGCACCATCGATGACTGCAGAGCTCGATAGAACTACAACGCGATGCCGGTCATGCAGTGCAAGGTGCTGAAGGAGCGGCCTCCTCTGGGGCGCATGGAATTCGAGTGCCCGGTATTCCAGACGAATAGCCGGGGTGGGGACATCCAGTTCCTGGTGCCTCTGCGGACGAGTAAGCAGCCGCCCAAAAAGTGGCTCCTCATGGGAGTAGCCCTGCTGCTGGACGTGGAGGGCTTCGAGGATGACCCCAGGTGATTATCAGCTTTTGAATCATTGATTATAGCGGTCAGTTTGAATGAGCCGAACTCATCACTTCCACGAAGACATCTTCGGGACCAAATAGCCCGTCATCCCCGTCGAGTCCTTCCGCCCCGACCACTACCAGCCTGCCGACCCCTTTCGATAAAAAATGCACAGGGACTATGACGACTACCAAGAAATGCTGCGACAGTCCAGGTGCGCCCCCGACACCTTCGATGCCCGGTGGCGCGACGAGAAATTCGAAGCCGGGCCAAAGTCGCAGGTCAATGAGAATGCCAACTTTGATTTCAACTACCATCACTTCAAAAGGCCATGGAAAGAACATCTACCATTTTCGGAGAGTCTGCGCCTGTCCCAAAGCCGCTCTCCCCCGGCCCGAGAAGCAGGAGCGTCGCCCGGACTCCGCGGTTAGCTACGGACGAGTGAGTACGCTGAAGAGGGAGCAGCAAGCCGAAAACTAAGGGTCGTCACGGTTTAACAACGGTTCAAACTTGTTTGACTTGGCCGAGCGACAGGGCCAGTCCGGATCAAAAAAGGGCCAGGAACGAGTTGAGCCCCTGCTCAGCCACAGACAGGCCTGGACCGACTCCATCCCCAAGAGCTGGAAAGTGGACAACTCCTCCGACTACCACAAGCGCAGGTACTATGAAAACATGAAATCCACCATGGACACTCACCAGCACTACGATGCTGCTCCCCCCAAGGAAGAACTCACTGTCTCCCAAGTCCTGCCGGATGAGCCAGTGTAGCCCAAGCAAGAAAGTCAGCCCCTCAAGCCGCCTCCTGCCCCGAAGACCAAGCCCAAGCCGAAAGGCAAGGTCGGCCCGACGCAGTCCGGGCCCGCAAAGGTAAAATCTGTCGCGCGACTGGGAAGCATGGACCCCGAGAGGTAGAAGAAAGTAGACGTGGAGGTGAAGGAGGGCTGGGACAGGGTGACGCTGGAATTGCTTTCGCGGCTGCTGGGGAGTACGAAGCTGCTGGGACTGCGGCACATCGACAAGCTGCGGGGGCAGTTCACTATCCTGACGACGAGCTCGGGACTGACGCGAGTGCTGCGGGCTCTGAAAGAGCAGGGGATTAAGGCGGTGCGCGGATGATAAACGGATGGCTTGTTGAAAATAATCAATAGTATGAGGTTATTCCCCCCGGTGGCAGAGTGCTTCTTGCGAGAGCACGCTCTGCGTTGCGCCAGCGGGCTGCACATGGACTGCCAGACGATCCACCAGGGCCACTCCTGTCTCCGCGAAATCATCAAGAAGTACATCGAGGTATCCACTAACAATTGGAAGTACTATCTCATATTGCACACCCTGACCCTCCTGCTCAAGCACCGCGCCCTCAAAAAGGAGTTCGATCCTCACCAGACCCAAGAAGACCCTGCTCAAGTTTGTGACCGGGATCGTGCTCAGCCTCATGTTTCAATCCACCTTCGTTACAGGCCTGAAAATCAGTGTCTGTAAGATCAAGGACATCCTCGGCATGACCCGTCCCTCCCTCACCAGCCCAGACCATCTGCTGTGGCTCCATCTACGCCACTCTGGGGATCATGTTCGAGCAGGGCGGGCGCAGAGTCGAGGTGGCCTATTTCGTGGTGCCCCGGGCGATAAAGACGGTGTACCTGATGCTGGCGCGGAGGGGACTGCTGCCGTACCACGAGTCGTTGGACAGGCTGGCGTTCGTGCTGGTCTTCGGGCTCTACTCGCTGGTGTATCACCACCCCGAGATCTAGATCCGGGGGCGGAGCAACATTGCCAAGCTGCTGGGAGACGGCTGATTATGAAAAAAATTGCGATCTAATTTATTCAATCAACTTTGGCATGCGCTATTCTAACTATCAACTCCTGCTCAAAGTAGAGCGTGCCCCCGACCTGCCCCTTGAGATCGTCCTCGCTTCCTCCGACGAGGAACCTCTCGCCAGAGTCTTGTACAAAAGCGAAGACGAGCTCGCCCGGTGGATTTCCTTTGCAGAAGTGGAGTTCGACTGGAAGGGGCTGCGAACTTTCTTCCTGGTGGCGGAGGCGTCCCGCAGTGACTTCCAGTGGAAAGGCAGGGTCAAAGAAATAGCCCTCCATCATGCACAGAAGGTTACAAAAATCAACGCGGGGCCAGAGCTAACCTTGCTGATAAAGACGCAGGTCGGAAAACCTGAGGAGCAGAGCATCTACCTCCTGCTCAAAGGGCGGTTCCTGACCCCGATGGTGGAGCGGACTTGCAGCGTTGTGTACCAGATGGGACTGTTCCGGCGGACTTTTGAGGCCAAGGTGGATAGTAATGGGATCTGCTTCAGCGACAATTTCCTGATGGCGGACCAGGACAAATACTCGATCGAAATCCTGAAGATCGAGATCGACGGGAAGCTCATCGCAGTCATCCAGATGGTCAACCAGGAGACCCGCTTCAAGAACTAGAAAATCAAGCTTGTGCTCATTCGATAAATCAGTCAGATCCTCTCCATCCCTCACGTCCTCAAGCGCAAGGGATAGTTTCCGGACCTCGCCGTCTGCATAGACATGAGCTGCTCCAACGGCGAGCTCGGCAGCGAGTACCCCTCTCTCCACGAGGGAGACTACGAGACCGCCATCCGCAGGCTGTTCGATTTCCCCTGCGCCCTCTCGCCCAAAGTGCTTTTCTACGGCTTTTCCCTACACGCAGTGCAGGTGACCACTCCGCTCGTCGCACTTTCCCATCAGCATCTACTCGAGCACTACGCGGCCTTACGCGTGAAACGCATGGGGTCGACAGCAGAACTCATGCCAATGCTGGAGGAACTAAAATAATGTGCTCCGGGTTGCCTCGCGGTAGTGCTCACGGACGGGGACATCGCAGACCTGCACCAGTGCGCGAAGGCTGGGGTGCGGCGGGTGGTGGTGGTGGGGATGGGGCACAGCCGGCTGAGCCTGATGGAGAAATTCAGCTAGGGGTGGGACATCATGTCCTGCCGCGGCATGGAGAACTCCCTCGAAAAGCTGAAGCTGCACTTCCTAAGCACCTTCATGAGCCACAAGCTCTTGGAGGATGACAAAAAATGATCACACTATCCTTCTCTCACGGGCGCCTTGGATGACTTCGTCCAGCCGCCTGCGGAACCCCTCCAGCTCCGCCTTCGAGCAGTGCTACCGCTTTCGCGGGAGGCTCTCGGCATGCACAGGCAGAAGGTCCCGAGGGGGCCGCGGGGCAGGAGCCTCCCGCTTGCGGAAGATGCGGTCGTGCTTGATGAGCTCGAGGATGGACTTCTTGTGGGCGGCCATCTTGGTGTTTTCGAGGTACTGTATCAAGGTCCGGTCGGGCCACAAGTCGTTGATGAGCATGGTGGAGTGGACCCGGTCGTAGCGCATGTCGAAGATCTTGATGAGTTCATCGAACCTCTTCTTCTCCTTGCGGCGGAAGCCGAGGGTGAAGAAGGTGTTCTTGCAGTGCTGGACCAGGCGGCAGGTGGAGTTTCTTGTCGGAGTGGTCGGTAGTGACTTGGAAGTTCTCGTAAGCCTGTTTTTTGTCCTCGAATTCCATATGTCAGAAGAGGAGACCAGTATCAAGAAGGAGGAGCTGTCCAAGATGTACAAGGTCCTCAGCAAGCTCAAGAAGGACCTCTCCCACGCACAGGAAAAGTCCAGGGCCTCGAGGCCATCAAGGACACCCTCGAAGTAAGCGTGGCTGAATACCGGGAAGAGGCCGGCAGAGTGGGCAGGCGGTACAGGCCCTGCGGCAGGAGCGCGACAAGTACGCAAGCTTGTACCTCTAGCTCAAGACCTCTCTCGATCAAGCAAGTGATGAACTCAAGAATCTGCGAGACCTGTCTTCCGAGCACTTCACTCTTCGCAGAGAAATCAGCAGGCTCGAGGCTCTGCTGGCCGAGCAGAGGCAGCTGCCCCGCGACCTGGCCAAGGCCTGCGCCGACCTCCAGAATTGCCAGGCCATGCTCCGTCAAAAGGCCCAAGAAGTTTAGGCCCTGCAGGAACGAAATCAACAGCTCAATGCGCAGCTTGAGCATCTGCAGGAGGAACAAACAGGGACCCAGCAGAGATGGCTGCGGGCTTCAGACGAAGCGGAACTGCTGCGGAGCAGGCTTAAAGAGATGGAGAGTCATTGCCAGTACCGGCAAGGCTAACTCCTATAGGCCGAGCTTCGACTATAATAAGCATAGCACAGACTTGACGACTGTGAGGGAGAACTGAACAGGAGAGAGCAGAGGAAGGAAGAACAGTTGTTTGAGGTCAGGCAGCTGCTCAGCAAGGAGCGCCACAGAACATGCGCCTCATGACCGGCGGCGGAGGCGCGGCTTTTCGCGAGTACTAGGACACCATCAACTCCCTGAAGGGCAGTCTGGTCTAGGAGAGGAGGGTTAACCAGCGCATGCAGAATAGACTTGTAGAGCAACAGGACTTGATCGCTATGCTGGGAGCGCAGGCGATGAAGACGGGACCGTCGCTCACATAGGCGGACGAGGTGGAAGAGCAGGTCTGGAGCGAGTTCAGGCAGGCGCAGAAGCTGCCGCGGGAGGGGCTGGTGGACCTAGCGGAGAAAGTGCTGCTGGAAAACCAGCGGCTGAAGGCGTCCCTGCAGACGCTGTCGGTGGAGATGAACAGCCTGATGCGCAGGGCCCGGGAATGATGGGTAAACTTATTTGATTTGGTATGAAGGACCGGGTTGTGAGCTATTCGCTGAGCCGCAACGCGAGCGTGAACGGGCACGTGGCCCAGCCTGGAGAAGCGCTTCAGGGGCTGCTGAGCTCCCTGACCGGCGTGGCGCAGTTCTTCTCGGGGTTCATCCGTGAGTACGTGAACATAATCGACTCCTAGAACAAGTTCCGCGAGGCCAAGGCCGAGATCAGCAAGAGTTCGGGCGCGATGGAGGACAGCAGCCGCGAATTCACCAAGCTGGTCAACAAGCAGTTCTCCGATATGCTAGCCAAGACCCACGTCTTCAACTTCAGCAAGCTAGACCAAGAGTACTGCGAACTCAAGAAGAAGCACGCCCACTACCGCACCAAGCTCGACGAGCTCAACCAGAACAAGAACGAAAAACTCATCCGCATGCAGCGCATCTCGCCCGAGGAGGAGGTCCGCATCACCAGGGTCCGCCCCTCACCAGAATGAGAAGAAGCTGGACGATTGCGAAAATGCCATTGCGGCCAATGCCAACAAGATCGTGGCGCAGGTGACCGTGACCTGGCAGCGGTTTTCCGAAAACATCCGTAAGTTCACGGGCAGCATCATGGAGACGATCGCCGGCCGCTTCAAGGAGCTTTCGGATCTGTTCCTGGCGTTTGTGCGGGACAAGCACCACGAAAACATCATTTCTAGCACATCGAGACCGAAATTAGGCAAATTGTGCTGGAGATCGGGGAGGAGAACTACGAGAGCGAAATGAAGGCGAAATAACTCAGCATCGAGAACCTAGAGCACCTAGGCAAGCGCCCGGCTCCCCCACGAAGTTAAGAACTAAAGCGTTTTTGACTCGATTGCTTCCTTCTTCATGGGACCCGCAGACACCACTGGAAGGGAGACTGCCGTTAAACCCAAAGCCAAACTTGAAATGCCGCCGCCCATCGTCCGCAAGAGCCCCACCAGCGGACGATAGCCTGTCTAGGAAAGCAAAGTCGAGATTATTGACCTGACGAAACAGGTGAGCGTCAGTCCCGTGAAGAGCAATGCCGGCTCCTTGAGTCCCGAGGTAGACCTATCTAAAAAGCTTAATCAAGAATCTCCGCAGCATTATAAATAATTCTTTATCGACGTCAAGCCTGCTTCGCCATAAACAAAGCCAAAGCCGGGGCCTGGTGCGGATTAGCCCCTGCCCATGCTTGGCCCAGGCCTCAACAGCTCAAAGTCGATCAACCTCAGGTGGTACCGAAGCAGAGTCCCACTGACTCGTTCTGGCCAAGCCAAACGCCTGCAGCGACAGTGCCTCAGGGACAGCCTCAAGGCGCCTTCCCTGCAGTTTCAAGGTAGAGGACGATCCTCTCGGACTTTAGGGCAAGCCTGGGAAGGAATAGGCATTCGTAACCGACTGGGGCTAATGACGCCTGCAGGCGGGGAGCCAAAGGCAGGGACCCAAGCCGGACCGGTTTTCGCACTTCGATGACTTGCTGTGACGAAATCACGCATCAGCCAAAAATATGCGAACTTTCAGATCAGAGCTTAAATTGGACCTAGACACCACCCAACTTTGGCGTCATCGACGGTCCGGAACTGGAAGATCAAGGAGTAGGTGCCTGGGGGCGCGAAGGAAGGCGCGAAGTTGGTATAGTTGAAGGAGATGCGGTCTCCCCTCGTCGTAGTGGATGGAGTACGGCACCAGGATGTTGTCCAGATGCAGGCCGTTCAGCTTAACTTCCAGGTCGGCCTGCTTCATCTGCAGGTCGGCCTCCGCGGATCCGAACATCCGGAAAGTGCCGTTGGTATTCCGGACTGGCACAGAAGTCAGAGTTACGTTCGTGATCTGGTAACTCGACTGCTCCTGGCAGACTGTGAAGGGCCAGACGATGTCAGCCTTCGCCTGGATCAACAAGCTGGCCAACAGGAGCATTTATTATTGCAAAAGGACATAATTCAGCGCTGCATTAGAAGGTCGATTTCGTGGAGCATCCCGTCCAGCCGCACGTCCTGCCGCACGTCCTGCCGCCCCCCGCCCGGACTCACTCGCCTCCTCGACTCAGAAATCGAGTGAGCCGGAAGATTGGCCTGCGACTGGGCGGGGACTGCCGGAGTGCGCTCGTGCAGTTTTTTACGGATGTCCAGAAGGTCCACTCATACTCCTTCTTGTCAATCGTCCGGAAGTCAAGGAGCTACAGCCCTGCTGATAATTCTTTTTTCGTCCTCGGTGTGCCCGCTTAGCCGTAGGGCTTGCTCCTCCTGGTGCAGTCCCCGGGCCATCAACAGGGTCGACTCTCGCCGGGGGGCTTCGGAGGCAATGCGCTATCGGACGGGCATCGAGGCGTGGTGGTGGGGCTGCTTTGATTTCGAGCCCAGGTGGGCTGGGGCCACGGTTTGCCTTGTTTGCGCTTCGCGGGATGAGGAAGGCGTGCTTCTCCTTGGGCTGAGGGTGGGCAGGGCGGATGGCCTGGTCCTGCTGGAGCTGGATTTCGCGCATGAGCTTTTCATCCTCGCGGCGAATAAGCTCCTTTTCCTTCTCCTTCTTGAGGCGTTGCTCCTCCATTTTGCTCAAGCAGTTTCTGCTTGTACTCGGCCTGCCGCTGCACCTTTTGCTCACTCTCCACGTAGTTGGGGTCGTAAAGCTTGCGCAGGTTGCGAGCGTAGGAACGCGGTGGGCGAGGCCTCGCTGTTGACCACCCGCCTCCCTGACTACACGAGCGAGCTGGCGTACATCAATAAATTTCAGGGGCTGCCCGTTCTAGCTGCCGCAGCAGTCTAGGCAGCAAGTCCACAAGCAGCCGGATGCCCTTCTCGCGCTCTGTGAATCTAGCGAGTCATCCCTGCAAACAGCCCTCCTAAGTCGCATAGCAGGGACAGCTCTACGGCCACGTAGAGGCGCCAACCGCGCTGGGCGTGTTCGCGGAACAAATGTGCATGCTTGGGCAGGCCGGATAAGTATTCTTCGACCAAGCCGTCGTATGACTCGTCTGCTGGGGGCAGGATGACGGTGAGGAACCGATGCAGTCGATGAAGGGGTTTCCCCGAGCAGCGAACCTGCCAGTCGATTAGCTTGACCTCCTGCTCTCGGACGAACATGTTCTCGCCTTTCACGTCCCAGTGGATCAGCGTGTGGAAATCCTGTTGAGCATCGAGTAGCTGAGGGACTAGCGATACAGTTCTACGGCTCGATGGTGATTCGGCATCATTAGAGAGCCGAGCAGCTAGGTCAGGAACTTATTCGCCTTCACGTAATTCGAGAAAGTCCCGCAGTTTTTTGCTGAACTATTCGGTCAGTTTTGATACCAGGTCGGCGGAGAGCTCCATTTTCAAAGACGGGTCCTGCTTCAGAAAAGTGAACAGCGTTTCTGGCTGGGAAACTAGGACAAGGCCTAGCCCAGCAACTCTGCATGGTGCCTAGCCAGCACTCGACAGACCTTCCTAGCTGAGTCCGCCGTTACCTCCTGCCACTCACACAGGTCTTCCATCACGATTTCAAAGGGCTCTCCTTCTTTGCTCAGCTGAAAGATTTCTGGAATGTAAGATCGGCCCTGTAGCAGCCGGTAGGCCTGTAGCTCATTGTGCTCGAGGCGCATTGAGGCCACCAGGCTTTGGGTGAAGGGGGAGGCGTGGGGGTCGGAGGACTTAACGACCACGGGCCGGGAGAGGAGACGGGCCTTGCTGAGAAGGCTGATCTGCCCCCTGCGCTCGGAGGGGAAGGGCTACCTGTCCGAGAGGTCCATATCAACTTTTGCAATAACCGGTTAATAATAAAAGATGTAAAAAGTCGGTTGGGAAGGCCGTCTGCCCCGCCCCGCCAGCCCAGCCCACTGCCGCCTTGAGCCCGCCCTCTGTATGGACCCCTGCGAAGGAGAGCTCAATGAAATTGTCCAGGAGAAGGACAACGCCGACCGCCTTCGGATCCAGCGAGAGAAGATTGAGGTCCTAAAGCTTGAGTTTGAGAGGAAGGAGGAGGAGTTGGCTGAGAGCCGCCAGGACAACTAGAGACTCCGGAGGGAGGCGGAGTCGCTGGTCAAGACCAAGGCCGCTTACGAGCAGCTGCTCACCGACCATGACCGACTGACTTACGAGCTGCAGCGGGCCAAGGACGACGCCTAACACTTCCGAAGCCAGTATGATCGCCTGGATGGCTAAAACCTGCACGGCACGGTGCTCGGCCTTCGGTAGCAACTCTCGAGCACTCAGCACGAGCTGGAACGCACCCTGGTCACGAACGCCAAACACGAAAAGACTATCGGGCTGCTCAAGCTGCAGCACGAGGACCTGGAGGAGGGTTCGAACTTCACTATCCAGCAGCTCAAGATAAAGCTGGGCAGCACTGCTCAGGAACTAGCCACGGCGGAGGCACGCTTATCAGAGCTAACTTCTCGCGTGGCCCAGCTCGAAGAGGCCAAACAGCTCAGCAGCCAGGGCCGCAACGACAGCGAGTAGACCATCTCGCGCCTCACCCAGGAGAAGCAGATGCTCGAGGATGATCTGCAGGACCGGGACAGCACTGTCCTGCAGCTTAAGGACCAGCTAAACCGACAGGACGTGCGGGCCCATAAGGAAAACCTTTAGCTAACTGCCGAACTCGAGCGCAGGACCAGCGAGCTGCAGAAACGGGACGCGCAGGCCCGGGAACTGCGGCTGCGGCTGGAGGAGCGGGAGGCACGGGCGCGGCTCCTACAGCAAGAGCTGGACCTGGCGGGGGACAGGCTGACTGCCTGCCAGCGGGAGCACAGGCGGGGGCAGGTCGAGCTGGATTACCTGAAGCAGGCCAAGGACGACAACGGCGGGCTCATAGCCCAGCTGCGGAAGGAGCTAGAGTGCAAGACCAAGCAGCTGGCCTGCCTCAGCGAGTGGAAGGCGCACGAGCAGCAGGTGCGCTCTGACCTGGGCACCCTGCGGCTGGAGACCCGGCAGAGCAAGCAGAGCGAGATCGAGCGGATCGACGAGCTCATCAATCAGATCGGGGTGAAGCACCTCAAAAAGCGATTCTGACCTGTACCATTCATGCGTTCCTCAGCAGCCCCTTGCCCAGCACCTCTTTGCAGGTCAGGCGCCAAACCGGGTCCTTCTGCAGGAAGCCCTCCAGCAGGGTGCGGTGGCGGGGCTCCACCCCCGCCGGCAGCCGCAGCGGGGCCTTCACGATCATGTTCAGCAGCTTCACCTGGTCAGGATGGTCGAAGGGGTATCGCCCGAACAGCATGAGGTGCAGAATAACCCCCAGAGTCCAGTAGTCGATCTCCTTGTTGAGACAGGCCTCGTGCAGGATCTGCTCGGGGGCGGCCAGCTGCGGCGAGGGCAGCCGGTCCTCGGGCCGCTGCTCGATGGTCCTGCAGAAGTCGAAGCTGATCAGCTGCAGGCGCAGGGAGGCCGGGTCGATCTGGATGTTGCTGATGTGCAGACTGTGGTAGTAGTAGTCCCGAGAGTGGATGTACTCGATGACGTCGACCAGCTGGTGCATCACCCGGTCCACCTCTTCCGCCTCCAGCCGCCGCGCTTGCAGCAGCTCGCTCAGCATCACCCGCGAGAACATCGGCGTCACGATGTTGATCGAGTCCTCTCGCAGGAACACGTCCTGCAATCGCGCGATGTTAGGGTGGTCGAACTCCGCCAGCCCTTTCAGCTAGTTGATGATGGCCTGGATGCTGATCCCCTTCGAAGCCTTGTACTGCCGCACCAGCACCTCCTTCCCAGCCAGCCTCCCGAACCGGATCGTTACTCCCCTCCGCGCCCCTCCACTTCCTTACAGGTAGCTGGACTCCCTCCGCACCTTTCCCTTCTGCTGCGGAGTCTGCTCGCGCAGACGGTAAAACATCTTCTGTGAGGCAGCCTCCGCCAACATCGAGCAGCGGAGTCCGCGCTGGTGCGAGATGCTTTCGATCGTGCAGGCAGACCTCGCCTGCCGCTTGCGCCCCGAGCAGGATTTTTTTGCCCTGCGCTTGATCAGGAAGTATTCGCTTTTGTAGACGTCTCCCATACTATGCGCCCGGGGGTGTTCTTTTTTCCAGGCGGCAGGCAGCTGCACGGGCGGGCGGCCCACCGCCTTCTTGCGGGCGGGTCGGGCAGTCAGCTGGAACTCAAACTGACGAGGGGTGATACTGCGGGTGAAACTGGGCATTAAATCAGAGGGTTGACTGAGGTAGGGAGGAGGGGAGCAGAGGTGGACATGGCCGAGTGGTCTAAGGCGGTAGATTAAGGCTCTATTCCGAAAGGGCGTGGGTTCAAACCCCACTGTCCACACTTTTTTGATATGTACCACCACATCCACTCCGCCAAGATCAAGGTGGCCGACCCCAGTCACCAGCCCCTGGACACGGTCGCCCAACTGGAATGGCTGGGGGGCGACGAGCGCTTTTTCGTGGCAGGCGGCTGGGACGGCTACCTCCGGGTCTACACCATCGAGAACAGTACCTATACTCAGTCCATCAAAGAGGTTTTCAGTCTGTTCCTCGGTGAGCCCATCATCTGCATGGCCATCGTCCAAAGCCACGTCTGTGTCGGGCTGGCCAATGGCGCGATTTACTTCATTGACCTGAACTCGAAATCGCAGAGCTTGGTGGGCCGGCACGAGGGCCCGGTCACGATGCTGGCGTGGAAGGAGAACATGGCCATGCTGGTGTCAGGGGGGACGGACAAGAAGGTGTTCTTCTGGCGACTGGGCGACCCCAGCCCGTCCGGCTCACACATCCTGGGAGAGCGCGTGCTGAACGGGGACCTACGGGGGAACGCCCTGGTGCTGGGCCTGTCGAACGAGAACTACATCTGTTGCAACCTTGACCTGACGATGAAGCAGGACATGGTGAGATCCTCACTGGGCTCATACTCGGTGCTGTCGGCGGTGC
The DNA here is from genome assembly GCF_025434085.1 of Hippocampus zosterae. NCBI lineage: Eukaryota > Metazoa > Chordata > Actinopteri > Syngnathiformes > Syngnathidae > Hippocampus > Hippocampus zosterae. Next base: position 25,083 of record NW_026262834.1, read on the forward strand.
GCTTCAACCAGCAGCTGAGCATCTGCCTCATGGGCTCGATCGACGGCCGCGTGGCCATCAACAACGTCGGCAAGAGGCACGAGCAGTACGAACTGGAAAAGGCCCTGATCTTCAAGGCCTGCAAGGTAGAGAAAGAGACCTCGTCCTACATCAAGACGGATATAAGCCATCCCATCAACTGCATGGACTTCCACCCCCATCACTCCGAGAACTTTGCCTGCGGGTCCGCTACCAACAAGCTCGCCATCTGGAACACCAGCAGTCGCAACCATGTGATGATCATCGACGTGGACTCCCCGGTGACGGCGGTGCGTTTCTCTCCCTCGGGAAAGTTGCTGGCCTACGCTCTGGGCGACGACTGGCGCAACGGACTCTGCATGTTCGGCAAGGTCGCCCCCAGCATCCTGGTCGAAAGGCTCTGATCAATCATCTTAATGAAGCGACCCAGCACCGGCAGAACTCAAGTCGCCCTCGAGCGTCAGGCCGCCTTCGCCAAAAAGCTGGCCGCCACCAACCAGCGCTACTTCAAGAGCTGTTCGTCCATCGACACCCGGGCTCTCGAGGCCAAGAAGCAGACTTTCTCGGGGCAGTGGAAAGTCGGCTTGAAACGCACCTCGCGGCCGGTCCTCTCCTAGTTCCTGGAAAAGCTGCGCAAGCGAACGGATGAATTCCTGACTGTCTGGGAGAAGTTCTGGCTGGTTTACGATTCCGAGATCGGGCTGATGCTCCAGGTGGTCAAGGGACTTGAAGGCTTTGCAACCTTCACCCAGGCGCTCGTAATGCGCGACAAGGAACTCAGACGCAACATCGAGCCGGCCGACGTTCGCAGCCATTTCCAGGCCACCCAGATGGTCTTCAAGTCTGAGTCGGACGAGGCCAAGCTTTTTGAGCTCGGGCTGTTCACCTCCTCCTTGGTCAAGGACATCAGGACTCGCTCTGAGTTGAAGCATGAAAGCGCAATGACGGCTATTCGAAGCGAGCTCGACAAGCTCGGGCAGGCCTACGAGTCTGTGCAGATGCATCGCCGGCCGGAGCTGCAGCGGGAGGACGCCTTGATCAGGACCTCGCTTGAGAGCAGGGCGGTAGAGCGGCCCCTGCTGAACGGTCTGCTGGGCGAGGTGCAAAGACTCGAGAGCAAGCACGGCGCGGTGAAGATCAGCGAGCTGGAGAGGCAGAAGTACGCCTTCCTCAGCCAGGAGATGCAGCTGGTCACCCGACGGAGCAGCCGGCTCTATCAGACCCTCTACTGCTGATTTAATGTCTTCGATCGACACACTGCCCCTCTGGGAAAACTGGCGGCTGGTGGACACCGCCTCTCCCTCGAGGGCCGTACTCGCCCCAGTCACGTTCCAGTACGCCGTCCTCAGGCCGCCCGGGGCCTACCTGCGGGCAGTGCTGCCCCTGCTGGCAAATATCAGTTTGGTCGCGGCCCGACACCAGTCTAGTCAGCTAAACTTTTCCATCCCCCAACTCCTGGTTGTGTGGTTGTTTACCTTGACCCTGACTGAACTCAGTTACTTTCGGCGGCTCGGGCTGGACAGCCTCGGCAGGCTTGTCTCCGCGGGAGGGCTGCTGGGAGTGGCATGCGGGTTGGCCCCCACTTTGCCCTACCTGTATGGCGACATCGGCCCCCGCCTCAAGCTGGCCGCCCTGCTGCTGCTCGATCTAGGAGTGATCCTGCTGCGCACCAAATGTGTCTCAGCCTAGTGGAGACCAGATCACTAGTTCAGCAGTTCCCTGTGGCACGCCTTGTATTTGATCAGCTGTCTGCTGGCAGCCAGCAGTGAAAGAAGCACTCCCAAGCGTGTCTAGCTGCTGCTTGCTCAGCTTCTGCTCCCCTTTCTACTGAATTTAGTCGAACTGACCCTCGGCGCAGCCGCCCTGCCGGTCTGCGTCGGTGCAATGGCAGCAATAGCAGGGCCTGGGCTGCTGCTGGTGTTGCTGGGGCTGGGGGGCGGGCTGGCGGGCTTGCTGGTGGCACTGGACCGGCTGCACTTCAGCGCAGAGGGAGGGTGGGACCTACCTTTTGTAGAGGAATATCACTGAGCCAATTGACCGCAATTGTTATTTGAGTATGTTTGGGCCGGTTCTCAAGCGTACCCTGCACGACACGTCCGCCCGGCTGCGGCCCGGACGCCAGGCCCGCTCCCAGTACCAGCAGGCCCAGCGACTCACCGAAGAGAACACCAACAAGCTCTCCACAGAGTTCCCGCACCACTCGATCCGGAGCATTCGACAGCTGCTCGAGGAACTCGAAAACGACTTGGAAATGGTTCGAGGGGTGCTGCTGAAAGATGATGGCTCGGACCCGATCCCTTCCGAGCCGAGCAGCGAGGGCGGCGAGGACTAGAGGGGTGAGACCTTGGTGAACCAGATAATCCGAGAACTGCCTGCGAACGAGTCCAAGGCCCGCGGGTACCTTCAAGCGCGGCTGAGCTCGAATCCGCTGATCCAGAAAATCAGTCAGCAGCGGGCCCGCATTGGACACTTCTAGGGGCAGAACCGGGTGCTAAAACGGGCCTTCTTCAAGCTCATGGAGAGGGAGCAGCAGCGCAGGACGGAGGTGCAGGCCGCCCAGCAGTAGATCCGGGCGCTGGCGCTGGAGGCGGTGGACATCCAGAACCGGATCCGCAGTTTTTTTCTGCTGAGTGAGCGGCCCGAAGACCCCATGCCGGACCGCGAGGACCAGGTGTTCTGATAATCCAAATTAATTTGTTGAAATGAAGGAGCTGGCAGCCTACGCGCTCTGCGTCCTCGGAGGCACTCCCAAGCCCAGTACCCGGCTCACCAGCTGCCGACCACCTCAAGAAGGTCATCGAGGCCATCGGCGGCACTCCTGACCCCGAAATCTCCAAGAAGGTTGTCGAGGGCGCAGGGGGTAAGGACCTCAACACCATCATCCAAGCAGGCCTCAAGGCAGTCGGCAATGCGGGTCCCGCCCCCGCCGCAGCCCCTGCGGCGGCCGCGGCCAGTGCCAAGGACAGCAAGAAGGACGCCAAGAAGGAGGACAAGAAGAAGGAGGCACCCAAGAAGGAGGCTCCTAAGGAGGATTCGGACGAAGGCATGGGTGGGGCTGGCGACCTGTTCGGTGACTTCTGAACCAGCCTTGACCTTATTCGTATCTTAAATGCAAGACAACAAAAGGCAACTGAACCACTACTACAACCCCCTCAAGAACTACGGTGAGGGCGTCCCCACGACCGGCGTCTCGGGGCCCGTCCGCCGCTACCTAGAGCAGCAGCAGTCCCCACAGCCTCGCAAACTGCCGCACCAGCAGGACTCTCTTGAGGAACTCATCCACCCGGACTAGAAGCCCTCCTCTCGACCTGGAATGCAGCCGAACAGCTACAAGGAGAACATTGAGCAGTTCTACCGTGGGCACACGCCAACTCAGGAGAGCATGGCCCATTACGAGGGCAGCATCAGGGGCATGCAGGCTCGCTATGGGGCAGAGCCCCTCGCCCCTCGTGACCGCTACCCGGACCCGAGGTAGCCCCAGCCCTCAAGCTAGCACATCATGGACCCCCAGTTCTAACGCAACCGTGATCTTTTCTATGCGGACCAAATTCCAGACCGAGACAGCACCAGGAAGCATCACAGTCTGCGGCAGGCCATGGAGCGGGGCAGTGCACCTCGCTCCCGGCACCAGCCAATCCCGAGCACGCGCGACCCTGCTTTCCTCAAGAACATGAGGCTTTTCTACGGGGAGGAAGAGGGCAAGCCCTCTCCCTTCGCGAGAAGGAAAGAGCCCATGGAATCTCCGCCCTCGGCGTCTTCCCAACTGCGGATGGAGCCTTCTCGGCATTTGCAGGTGTAGCCTTCTCGGCACTCAAACAGACTCCCCAGCTCCCAGCTGCGGGAGTCACAGATAAGATCAGGCAAGCCGATAGTCCTGCTTCCGTTCCAGTTCCCGATCAAGATGCTGGCGAACATCGTCAACGACCACCCGCTGGTGGTGATGCCCGAAGGAATGCCCGCGGGAGAGGTGGACCTGCTGCTGGGGAGGTACGGACTGAGCGCAGCCGGGAGTGAAGTGTGGCTGGTGCTGCGCGGAGAGGAGCACGAGAAGGGGATGATTATGGCACTGCGGGAGCAGGGCGCGCGGGTGCGGGGCCTGGGGGCCATGAACTCCAAGCTCGAATTCATCTTCTGACGCATCATTTCTCAAAGATCCCGTGCATTTTGCCGACATCCGCCTTCAGGAACCTGAGGTCTTCCTGCAGTAGTTCGTAGCGGGCAGAAAGCCGGTCAAACTTCTCTTTGTATTCTCTTGCGAGCGACTCGCTTCTCTTGAGCTGCTGGTTCTCGCTCCTGAGGCGCTCGACTTCCAGCGTCAGGGCCATCACCTGCTTGCTCTGTGTAGCCTCGAGAGTGGTCGTCTTGGCTTGCAGCTAGCAAACCTGCATTTCGAGCTGCCGATTGGTTTGCTCGAACTGAGAAGCGCGGGCCTCCATTTTTTCGTGCTGCTGTCGGTAAAAGTCTGTTTGCGCTTGCAGGGCGCGGGCTTCTGCCTCGAGTTCGCGGGCGGAAGGCCGGGGCTTGGTCTATGAGGCAGCCCGGCTGCGGATGGAGTCGATGCCCCGCTCGATGTCCTGGATGCGGGAGGAGAGGCCCTGAAGGGAGTGCTTGAGGGAGAGGCGGGCACGCTCCTTTTCCTGGACGACGAGCTTCAGTTTTTTGGCAAGCTTTTTGCCGCCGTGGGGGTTCATATCAATGATGTCAGAGCTCTCTGAAGAGCTGGTCTTCCATGGGCCCCTGAGGAGGCTGCACGGTCTCATCATTCAGGGACACGTAGTACTCCTCGAGGGGGTAGTCCGCCAGCAGCGGAAACCCGTACCCTGGCTCGGCCTCCACGGCTGACTTCTCCACGTAGTAGCCCAGCGGGTCGAAGCCCAGATCAGCGTCAGTGTGGATCAAAAAGCGACCTGAGGTAGCGGAATAGGGCCTGTTTTCGCGGATGAAAAGCTGAGGGTCGAAGTTGTCCCACTGCCATTTCTCATACCGGGCCAGGCCCCGCTCCACTGCGTCGATGTCCCGGTCGTTCTCCAGCAGGTCGTCGAACTCGACTCGCCAACGGGCCACCTGCGTCTCAAAGCCCTTGAAGGTCTCCCCTATTTCGAGGAAGCGCTGGGTATGGCCTATGCGGAGGAGAGAGAGATAGATGCGGGTGATGCGCTGAGTGGTGGTCAGCTTGGCCGGGAAGCGCGTCTCATAGCAGATCATGTCCATGATCTGCTGCTTGGTGAACCCCCGCACGAAGTAATGCGCTTTCGACATATTATATTTGTAGTCAATCTGTCTTCTGTTCAGACTACTGTGCTCGCGGCAGGACCTGTTCAGGCGCGTCCAGGTCTCGGGGCCGCTAGGATTTGAGGGGGCTGCCTTTGCCTCCTACGAAAGCCAGCAGGCCTTGCACGAACCGCATGCCTTGGTCGTTGGGCAGCCTCGAGTTGTGCAACAAGATGTCGAAATGCACGGCCACCCCAACAAAGGGCTGGTAACAGGTCCTAACAAACTGCTCGATCTGTTCGTAACCAACCTCGGCCTCCTGCCCTTCGCTCTTGATTTTAAGCTTTAGTCGAACAAGGCGCTCGCGTATTTCTCTTAGCTATTAATTCTGCTTTTAAAAGGCAGGACACTTTTAGGCCAGCTGCTGCTGGAGGTCGGCCCAGTAGCACACCTGGCTGAGCTCGCCCCTCAGGTGCCGGGCCCATTTTCGCATGGATTCGAAGATGACCGTGTGTGGCCTGCAGTGCGGTAGCATCACCCTGGCCAGGCAGTATAACTGATAAAAATCCACAAAGCTGTGCTCCATGTGCGTGCTCTTGATGGCCAGTTCAAGGGCCAGACAGAATGCCTCGACCGGGAGGGTGGGGGCGTTGATGAGGGGCAGTCGCGGGAAATACAGGTTGGTTAGGCTGGGCAGCCCCTCTAGCTCGAGCTTATCCTCCTGGAGGAGGAACATGTTGAGGAATGTAAGTTGCACGTTGAAGCTAGCAAAATACTTGTATTCGTAGGCGTTGAGGGTGCAGAGCAGCAGCCCCTGGAGGAACACGGCTGGCTGGGCTATCCCGCTGAGGGCCTTTCGCACCTCTTCGTAGTCGGTGTACAGCTTGGCCAGTGCTAGCAGGTAATCGTTCGTGATCATCCAGATTTACTTGCCCTGCTCGAACATGGACTTGAATAGCTTATTCTTCCTGTGCCGGTAGTTGCAAGCCAGCTCCCCCAGCTCCTCCGTCAGGGCCGCCAGCAGCTCTGCCTCCGGCCTGAGCAGGTCCGCCAAGAAACCTGGCTCCTCGATCCGTAACTTCCCGACCAGCTAGCTGTGACTGCGCTGGACCAGCAAATAGTAATTTTCGATTTCCTTGGTGTTCAGCAGCTTGTGCAGGACGATGAGGATATTCTTGGTGTGTGGACTGACCAGGACCGAAAAGGATTTCAGAGAGTTGTTGAAGGTCTTGAGGCTGGCTAGCACAGCGGAATAGAGCTTGTTGAGAAAACCAGGAAAACCCTAGTCCAGGAGCAGCTGGAACAGCTCCTTGGGCACGCAGGGGCCCTGGTCCTCCAGGTTCTCGTAGAGGAATATGCGCCTGACCAATCGTGCGACACTGCCTTCCTCTGCGAAGTTCACGTCCGCGATTCCCTTTATCCGCTCTTCGGTCATCTCTGATAGCAATGAATTTAGAATTATCGATGTCCGGGTCCGTCTAGTTTCATGCCATCAAGGAGCTTAACGACAATCTGCTCAGGCTGCTGAGTCGCCTCGGCAGGGCCATCCGCCCCAACTCGGAAATTTCAACCCAGACGAGTTGCAAGCTGATCCAGCCCTGCTGGCGCGAAGGAGGGCCCTCGCCGGGCGGCTCAGTTGCACAGCGAAGGCCTCCCGAGTCACCACGCAATTTTGAAATCGAAAGGGAAATCAGGCCGTTTGCTTTTCAGGAAACGGTCAAGCCGAAGCCTAACAGCTAATACGATCTCAACTTTAGAAAGCCAGAGCCCCCCTCCGCCCGCTCGCAAAGCAAGTCTCACCACCAGCCCGACAAGGAGAACAGCCAGACCCGATGGCAGAAGTACCTGGGCCGCAAACCCGGCGAAGACTCAGGCTCTGCTTCTCTGAGTCGAAACAATCAGAAGAAGAATTACCGAGCTGCCCAGCCTCTCGACAAGGCCCCTCTTTCGCAGGCCAGCCCTAACGCCCGGATGGAGCGGCCGGGCGCGCGCGTGCCCTCAGGCAGTTACCAAGACTACTACGCGCACAAGCAGGGCAGGGGGCAGGGTTACTTCTGAAGTTTTGAGCCGGAGTCGATCAATATAATAATTGATGCAACAACTTGCGATCTCAAGGGTGCGGGCCGCAAAGATGGCCGCTCGGCCCGTACTGGCCCTGGCCGCGGGGGTGCTCGGGCTGGGGCTGGGCCTGGCCTCCTTCCGGGAGGGCGCGCAGCTCAGCAAGCACTGGGAGAAGCTCAAGAGCAGGGCCGCCGACAGCGGATTGACCAGACTGACCGGGAACAACGCATTGCTATATCCCTGGCTTGACCAGGTCATGGACGATTGGGAATTCAAGAAGGTGGAGATGGTGGGCTACTACAAGCCCCATCGGATCGCGGTGGCCCGCGAGAAGGATGGCAAGCCCGGTTACTACGTGTTCGCACCTTTCATCACCTTCCAGAAATAGGCCTACGAGGACGCCTAGTTTTGCCACGAGGTCGGGCTGGTTATCAACCTGGGTTGGCTCCCCAAGTAAGACCGTGCCCAGATCGAGATGGGCATGGAGCCCACCCAGCCCTTTGAAGAGGTCCCTGACGAGATCAAGGAGCAGTACCCTGACTTGATCTTCGACCAGGATAGCGACTTCGCCACGCCTATTCACAAGGTCACGGGCTACATCCGCCGGGGAGAGAAACCATCACTCACCCGCCGTAACTTCGTTGAGGAAAACAACATCAACTGCATCGACCTCGAGTGGATAGCCAACCGCTTGGGAGTTGCCTCCCCGGCTGCTCGCCAGGCCTATATCGAGCTCATTGGCAGTGAAGAGGATGCCGCAATCAAGTCCGCCAGCGAAAATTCTTTCGTCGGACCCGCGCAAGAGCCCAGCGAGCAGGTCAGCAAGGGCCTGCTGCAGATCGTCGCAGGGGCAGGCCTGGCCGCGGCCGCCCTGCTGGCCCCCATCTGACCCGATCATGGCAATTCGAGCTTTGATACGAAAAACGTTAGGCCGATTGAAAGGGCAGTCTTCGCAATATGAAGTAGGAGTTCATATCACAGTAGTCGGAGGAAGGCGAGGTCGTGCTGTATAGTCCTCGTTGACAGCGAGCCCTCGGGCGGCTGGTAGTCGAACCGCCACTTCTTGGAAATTTTGCTCGTCCTTCTGTCGGACAGTTCGGCCAGGCATTTTTGCCCCTTGCCTCTGGCCGCTCGCCACCCTTCTGATTCGGCGTTCTGGGACGATGGAGGAGCGGGCTCGCTGATTTCGAGAGGAAGAGTGCTGTCTTCGCACTCGGACAAATCCTTGAGAGCCTCGAGGGGGTTTGCGGCAGAAAGAGGTGGGAGGCAGGAGGCCGCAGAATTCATTCTAAATTATCCGTCGTTGTTTGAAATTATTATTATTAAGCCTTATTGAGTCAGCGCTGTCAGGCGGCAAAGCGCTTGTGCACGCGTCCCGAAATCTTGTTCCGCAGCTCGCTTAGCTCCTTCCGCAAGTCTTTTGGTTACAGCCGCCCTGGTGACTGGTATTCCCGCGCCCCGCCCGGACACGCTACTGGCCCTCCGGCCAGGGTCTTTCGGTTCTCCTTGCGCTGTTCCTGCCGCAATCTGAACTTCTCAGAGAACCCGAACTTGTCCTCTTCCCTGCCCTTATTGTAGCTATCCTTCTGCTTCGTCAAGTAAGGGTTGTCTTCGCGGGGGGCAGGCGACTTGGCTTAATTGTAGCTGGGCGAGTGCACGGAAGTGTAGTCGTGGCCAGGCCTGCCGTGCCCCTTTTCGTGGTCGTTGCCCGGACTAAGGTAGTCTGGTTTGCCATGCTTTTGACGTTTCTCCTCTCGAAAATATTCGGGTTCGGGCGACGCTTCCTTGTAGCTTGATCTTATCCGCGATAAGGGTCGCTCTGTTCGCTCAGGAGTGCGGCTATTTTTTTCAGTCGTGATTGCTGGGGTGAAGCGCTCTCCCTGGCCGGGTGAGGTGGGGCGAGCCCAACGATCCTCATTCTTGGGCCTTTCGAAGCGATTACTGCGATCCGGCCGTTCAACTCGCTACCGCTAAAAGCGGTCTGAGCCAAGTCGACCCTCATCTAAGTACTGCCCGCGCTTTTCGGTTCGCTCATGGCGATCCAAATCTAGCCGAAATTACTATGCGGGCTTGGAGTATAAGGGCTTTTAGTACTTGAAGGTAGGGAAGTCCTAGTAGCGTTCGCATTCGTCTTCCAAGGCGTAACTGCTGGCACGGTCGAGGCGAAGCCTGTGATCATCCTCTTCTCGGGAGTAAGCTGGCTCGGCTCTCTATTTTCGCCGGGTCTAGAGAGTCATGCCCTTGCCGCGCTCGTGTTTTTTGTCGGTCCACTTGGGCGGAGCAGGATCTTCGGTCCTGTCGAAGTCGGGCCGGAAGGAGTAGCCCGGCTCCTGCCAGTCATTTTGAAGTTCGCGGTCGTCGGGAGGACTGGTGTGACCGAAGGACTAGCGCTTGCTGGGGCGGGAGAAGGCCTAGATTCCATGAAGGTGCTCTTGGTAGCAGCAAGAGAGGCACTTGCGGTCGACGAGGAGGTGGCTGGGCTTGCTGGCGCCGCAGCCGGAGCAGAGCGTGCTGGCGTGCTCGCTCATGCTAACTGAAAATTTATAGTTAGATTAATTGTCAGTCGAAGGCAACCTCCACCTGCTTCTGGATCCAGCTCTTGCAGACTGGACACTCTGCTCGCTGCAGGCTCTCTGCGCAGGTCCTGCACAGGCACAGGTGCAGGCACGGCTCGAACAGCAGGTCCCGCCCCCGCTGCCGGCACACGATGCACACCACCTCTTCCGCCACCTCCTCCACCTGCTGGCTTTGTGCCCGCCTCTCCCTGAGGTAGGTGCGAATGCCGGTGAGCGCGAAGTAGGCGGCAATCAAAAACAGGACCATAAATCCGGCCCCGAAGACCATGTTCTTGGCGATAACCACCCTGAGGTGCTGCACTGTCGAGTCCTTGTTGCGGGCCACCAGCTGTACGTCCCGCAGCGAGTGCCCCTCCGGCCCACTTCGCAGCCTGCCGAAGACGGTCAGCAGGCTGCCTTCGCGGATGCCATTCTCGACGATCTTGCTCTGCCCCTTCAAATAACTGAAGTCGATTTCCTTGCGGACCAGCAGCTTGAGCAGTAGTAGCAACAGCCCCTTGCGGCCAGACCCCCGCTGGATCAGTGTGGAGCTGACGCATTCCACGCTTCGAGACAGGTCCGCGTCGCGCAGACCTTGGACGGCCAGCCGCGCCGGCCGGGCCGGGTCTTGGAGGAAGACCTCCTGAGCGAACTGCTTTTGGCTGACGATTATCTCGGAAATGCTCGAGAGCCAGCTCTTCTCTTTAAGCAGCGTGATCAGGTGGATGAACCGGCTGAGGTCCTCAGTGACCACGGGTTGGCCCGCCCCCAGCAGCCCCTCCACCGCCACCCAGGGCGCGCCTGCCCGCGGGGCCAGCGCCAGCAGCTCGTGGGGGCGGTACACGCGCGCACGTGCAAGGAGCGCGAGCAGGGCCCTGCCACGGTAGAGGGTGAAAATCTTATCGACGAGCTGGTAGAGGGAGAAAACGAAGGCAAAGCTGGTGACGACTGCGGCCTGCAGCTTATTCATATTGCAACTAATCATCTGGTGCGCATCGTGAGGAGGCTCTTGTTATGCAGCTACATACTGCAGCAGATTCTCTGGAAGGGCCGGGCACTGCTTCTTCGGCCGAGCCATCTGCTTGGGCGCCGGCAGCCACCGGCTCCGCAGGCTCAGGATCCGCTCTTCGATTGGTTCCAGCCGCACGTTGTATGGTCTGATCCGCGTGTCCATCGACAGCGACACCGGCAGCACGCTCGTCCTCTCCTGTCGCGGCGCCACAGGCTTACGCACGGCAATCATTGCCCGCTTCTTGAGAGGCTTAGGCTTGTGGGGTCTGGGCTTCTTCTGCGGGGAGAGGGACAGGGGTGGTAGCTCATTGTGGTCAGACCACGGCCCTAGCTCTGAAAGCATTTCCATCGAATTCATGAAACAATTATAACTATGGAAATTCCCGCCCACAAGACCAAGAGGCTGCCACGCTAGCCAACCCCCTCGTCCCGCCGGCCCTCCCTGCCTCAGGGCGGCAACCCCTGTCTGTGCTTCGAGCCCAGCTTTTTCGTCAAGGAGCTGCTGCACCGGCAGCCTCACGAGCAGGCCATTGGGGAATTCATCCGGGGCCGGCAGGGAGACAAGGCCCAGCGGATCCTGCTGGTCAGCGGGCTGCCGGGCTCAGGCAAGACGGCTGTGGTTATGCGGGTGGTGCGATAGTTCTCGGGCTAGGTCAATATCCTCGAGTATAACGCCACCACCTTCAAAAACTTCGAGCACTTTGTGCGCCACACGTACGAGGAATTGACGGGCTGGACGAGCCGGGCCAAGGCGAAGTCGTTGATCGGCTCGCTGAAGCGGGCGAAGAAGGTACCCGAAACAGTAGTGGTGCTGGACGAGATCGACCACCTGCTGCTGGCGGGGGACGGGACCCAAGCACTATAATTTTTCGAGCTTTTCAAGAGCACCAAGTTCACGCTCATAGGGATGTCGAACTCGATCGATATGGTGAAGACCCTGGAGGAGCGGGAGCAGTGCACCCTGCCAGTGCAGAACGTGGTGTTCTAGCCCTACGGCCGCAAGCAGGTGGCAGACATCCTTCAGCAGCGTCTTGACCTGCTTAACTCCTGTGGGGAAAAGCAGGTCAAGATGAGCGTGGCGGCTATGACCTACCTGTGCGCCAAGACGGTCAGCCAGCTGGGCGGGGACCTGCGCGACATCTTCCAGGTCTGCAAGGAGGCCGTCAAAAAAGCCTGGCTCAAGCCCGGAGACATCACCATTTCCATCGAAGATGTCGAAGACGAGGCGGAGCTGCGGGTTAGCCACAACATCAAGACCCGCGCGATCGCAGATCTGCCCCGCGACCAGAAGATGGTCGTTTGCTCGCTGCACTCACTGCTCAAGCGCGAGGAGCTGCCTGAAGTGCAGCTGTCCGCCCTGCTCAAACAACTAAACCAACTCAGGCGAGAGCAGTCAATGCCGGAGGTGGGGACCAGCCAGCTCAAAGAGACTCTGGAGTATCTGGAGCTGTACGGGCTGGTGGGCAGGGGCAAGGAGGCAGTGCGGCTAAAGGTGGGCTTCGATCACATAAGGGAGGCGCTCATGGACTCGGACCTGCGGGTCTACCTCTGAGTAAAGATCAGATTTTTTCGTAGAAGGCGATGTAGCAGGCCTGCTTCGGGTAGCTGCTGATCTAGCGCTCGGCCACTTGGCTGTCGTTGTACTCGTACCACCGTCCGTTGTCCGGGTTCAGGCACCACGCAAAGTAGTGCCCTTTCGAGAGGTCCCCTTTGTGCAATATCAGTCCTGACAGCTGGTATGTCTCCCCGAATACCTGCTGGCTGAGCTCGGCCTCCACCTCGGCCTCGATCTTCTTGCCCTCGTTGTGAGCGAACGCGAACCTTTTCACATGCAGCACCAAGACCTTGGGAAAGTACTTGACAACGGACTGCTTGCTGGCCTCCCGCTTCTCCCCGCAGTGTTCACACTGCAGCTCCTCGATGGCTTCTGGCTGAAAGTATTTGGAAAGCAGCTCTGAAATCTTGAACGACTCGCCAGTATCAGTCAGGTGCAAGCAGAATTCGTCGAAGACCTCGACGTTCATCCGCTCGTGCCCGCAGGGGCAGGTTATAGTGTTGAGCAGCAGTCCCTCGAACAGCCGCGTGATCATGCTGTGGTGCACCCTCGTCCGCGCAGCCACGTAGGCGTCGATCTGCCCCGCGACATCGCCGGGCTTGACCTCCGTGCAAAGTCGCGCCTTTTCAGAGGCCTCATTGAGCTCCCGATGAATATAGCCCTTGATGGCCTGGAAGAACTCCTGGGCGTCCTGCTGGCGGGTGCCCTTGAACTGGGGCAGCTGCTCGTCGATGTAGATCTTGAGGTCGACCACGTCCCTGCGCTGGACGTCTGACCCGCTCAGGCTCTGCAGCAGCAGGTTGCTCAGCCGGAGGGAAATCGGCTTGCAGGCCACCTCCGGCTTTTCGAAGATCTCCTTCTGGAAGAGAGGAATGTGGAACATGCACTGCAGCAGGGAGTTCATGTAACAGGTGTTGCCCAGGTTGGGGATGCCTGACCGTGCCAGCTGCTAAGGGCGAACCTGTTCCTGCACCTTGGTCCTTTTCTCGGGCTCGGCAATTTTAGGTGATTTCAGGAAGATCTGCTAGTAGTCGATTTTGGCCTTAGGGGAAGACTGCTTGGCCTGCGTGGTCGTGGTCTGGAGGGCAGGCCGGGCTTGAACCTGTTGGGGCGGCTATCTCTCCTTCTTTGAGTGAGATTGTACAGGCTCTTTGCACTCAGCAGGTGAATTTCGAATGTGTTCCAATCGGCCCCTGACCTCCTTTCGCTCGAGCGGCTGCTCGTAGACAGGGGGCTTGGAGTAGGCCGGCTGGTGGCGGGAGTAGTGGGGCTGCTCTTCAAGCCGGCCGTAGGGCGCGTCGATGGGCCTGAGGGGCCTGACCCCATAGACTTGGGAGGGAGTGTAAGGCATGTGGCTGTAGGGCAGGTGGCCGTAGGGGTCAGGGGGCGGGGGCTGCCTCCTCCTGCCATTCTAGTTATTCTTCATTGAATTTAACGATTCCTGGATTTGATGTAACGCGTTCGCAGACAGTCATCTGTACTGGATTGTTTGGCTTATGCGGTGGGGGCTCTCGTAGAGGTGGGTTGCCTTCAGCCACCGGTCTCGTTCCTGCAGCCGCTTTAGTCTCCCTTTCAGTCTCTGGATGTGCGAACTTTGCTTGGCGCGGACTCCTCGTTCAGGGCTGATTTCGGGGAGAATGTTGAGCTCTGCATGAACACTCACGTGGACACTTCGCTTGGGCAGAAATTTGACATGCCCGGGCATGAAGAAGGGAAGGGGGGAGCGAGCTGGGGACACGCTCCTGCGCTGGACCTTGGGCTGGCTTACCGGCTCGACCCACTCCTCGGTGCTCTCAGCGTCGCATTGGGCCAGGGCGACTATCGCCTTCAGCTATTTATCATCTTCTTGTAACATATCATATCAGTATTTTTATAAATTTTTTGTGGAAATAAATATTACTGATCACCAATTATGTGATGGTCGTCAGGGGTTGGGGTTGGGGTTGGGGTTGGGGTTGGGGTTGGGGTTGGGGTTGGGGTTGGGGTTGGGGTTGGGGTTGGGGTTGGGGTTGGGGTTGGGGTTGGGGTTGGGGTTGGGGTTGGGGTTGGGGTTGGGGTTGGGGTTGGGGTTGGGGTTGGGTTGGGTCACGGGAGTCCGTCCCGGTCCTTGTAACCAAGGACGGGTAGCATACGGTCTCAAATGTAAGTTGGAGAGAGCGAATCATGTTGATTTGGGCATGAGTAATACAAGCGTATGAGCTATATCGTTAGGTCCAGTAAATCGACCAGAAGTCCTGGTTTGACATCATCAGTTGACTGAAACGAGACAGCACGTGACATAGGAAGTACATTGAAGCTAATATGTCGTGACCGCCTCGCCAGGTAAATGCGTTGCCTCATAGCCGTGCTGCTGGAGAAAGGCCACAGTCTGCTGAGTGTCCTGCATCCTGCCAGCGGCTTGATCTTCTGGTAGACGTACCGGATGAGAATGTCGATCATTTGGAAGTCGTCGAAGAGCTGCTGAAGGCTCAGCCTGGATGAAAGCTGAAGGCTCAGCCTTCTGGATGAAATCTGCACTCAAGCTTAGAGAGTTGATTAGCCTGTTCATGAACAAGTACCACTGCTTCCTCAAGCTCAAGAACATTAACAGACATATTCAGTGTCTTCGAAGCCAACCCAGAGCGAGTCCATCAGTTCTACGAACTTGGCTCCTCCATGGAAAGAGGTGGCTGATCGTCGGAGAACGAAGCCTGCAGAAAGCTCCCTTGCAGAGGTCTTTCAAAAAATGAAACCCTCTGTCACCTCAAGAAAATGTAGAAAACAAATTGAATTTATTTGTTAAATTTAAGGCAACCTTTAATGAGGTGTTAGCATCTTTATCAATCATATGCAGCATTAAGATGATATTTTTAACTATATTATGAGAGCACACCAATACGTCGGAGGAGGAGCCCTGCCCGAAATATAGGGCGGCCAGGAGGTAGTTGCTGCTCGATTGGCCCATTTCATCGAGGGGGTCCAGACAACGGACCCCTTGCCTCCTATACCTCCTGTACCTGTCCTTCCTCCCAGCCATGCCTAGTCCCAAAAGTCAGTTGATAAAGGTTAGGTAGCAGCATAACCGCCAGCCAGCAAGATCGAAAATTAGCCTTCCAAATAAGCAAAAATAAAATCGATACCCATGCAAGACACCGACCTTAACGCCTACCTGGTCAGCAAGAAGAAGCTGGCCACCTCCATGGAAAAGAGGCAGCGCACTGCTTTCGAGCCAGAGGCCTAGCGACCCACTCGGCCTACAGAGAGACCCACTGCGCAGATTCTAGCCAGTCACGAGGAAAAGGCAGAGCTTGCACACCTTTACAAACAGATCCAGTAGGCGATCCGGGCGAGCAGCAGAGCGGAGCTGGAGACCAAGGGCGTGATGGATGAGCAGACGCGGCTTGAGGAGGAAGTAGGGTTCCTGAAAAATGAGGTCTGTCGCCAGCTTTAGCCCGAGCACAGCAATGAAGAAAGGCGGCTGCGGGATGAGGTGGAAGGGCTGAAAGAACAGCTGGCCGAGCTGAGAAAGGACAAGAGCAAGTTCCACAGCACGAAGGAGAACATCGAGAAGGCGCGGACAATGGAGATGCTGGTGCTGTGCGAGCGGCAGCTGCAGTCCCGGGACGAGGAGATAACCCGCGAAACCATAAAAAACACGGAGATGAGTGCAGCCATCCAGCAGAAGTATGACATAATCCGTAACAACTCCATCAAAGTCTCGCTCTACCAGCAGGAGCTGGGCCAGCTCCGCGAGGAGTGCGAGAAGGTGGACCGCCAGGCCAGCCGGATCGCCAGCCGCTCTGCCGACAAGAGGCGGGAGAAGAAGGAGTTCGACCTGGATCGCTACGAGGGACTGGTCGAGCAGCGCCGAGACCTGTAGAACGACCTGGCGCGCTGGCGGGGCCCCGGCTAACAGAAAAAACGGCGATAGATCCAGACCCGCATCGAGGCACTGACCCACCTAATCGACGGAATGAAGCGCACCTACTGATCCAAGTCACTACAGGTGAAGCACATTCACCACCAGATCCGATGAGACAGTAGTGACCCGGCCTGAGTCGAAGGCCAGTCCCTCCACCCCGCCCAGGTGCACCTTCTC
>NW_026262835.1:0-41400 GCF_025434085.1 Hippocampus zosterae
GACTGCATGACTTCGACAAGGGGCAATTTTCGGTGAAACAGGCAGGCTTTTTGATTGAAGAGATCAACAAACAGGCTGAGACCTTTCCAACTCAGAGTACAGCAGGCTGACCGTCATGATGGATAGACAAAACCTGCAACTCCGTAATTTCGTTGTCATCTTTGACGCCTGTGAAAATGATTTCAGGGCTGATACATTTCACCTCAGATGTGACACAGTCCTGAATACCACCGTGCTGATCAGAGCAGAGGACGGCTCGCTGTTCGGAGGCTATACGGCAGCAGCCCTCAACATGAACCAAGGTAAGGCATTTTTATTTTCAGTCGACTTCAACGCAGTGTACACAAGCTAATTGCAGAGTGCACGTAGTCCTGGATCTGGTCCGGCCTGGGCATTTAAAAATCAGAATAGGAAGAATGGTTTTGGAGGATAACCACCTCTGAAATATGATCTTTGTGTGTCGGACAGGTGCGACCGAAACAAAAACTCATTCTGCCAGCTGGGTCCGAGCCTGGATATGGAACAGAAGATCCTAGCACGTTCCTACAAATTCACAGTCCGCAACTACATCGTCTTCACGATGCCTCGCATCTGATCATCCTCATCCAATCCGTATTCAAGATTGCTTTGATGACAGTTGATCAATCTGCGTTTGAATGTAGTCGCATCGGCTCTGCCGCTCCCCTGCCAAGCTGGCAGAGACCCTGGACGCCTTCTACAAGTCCCTGATGGGCTACCGTAGCCACAGGACTCACGAGATAAACCACATCCGCGAGATCTCGAAAGAGTATTTTCAGCTTAAGCACCTTTTGAAGAGCGGACACCCTACGCCTCTCCTCTGCTAACGCATTTAAAACCTGCTTCGCCTCTGGCAACCCCAGCCCACTTCTTTATCCCGGAGCCGATCACCCAAACGGCCCCCCAGAGGCTCAAACCGGGCTGTCACCCGCGGCGCCTCACGAGGCGCTTCTCGCAGTCAGCAGGAGTCCAGGAGTCCTGACAACGAAGAGGAATTACTCACCCTTCGCTAAGAAAACGATGAGATCCGGGGACAGGTCAGTGGCATAGTCCAGCGGTTCAACAAACTAAAGGCTCTCTGCCGCGAGAGGAAGCAGGAAGCCGAGGGCTGCAAAAAATAGCTTGAAGAGGAGCGGAAGGAACATTATCTCACCAGGAAGCAGTATCGAGACTTGGTCCGGGTCATGGGCGAAAACAGCCGTCGTGAGGAACATGGTGAGCGTAGTGGGAGGCGTGAGGAGCATCACGGGAGGGAGCACCGTGAGGAGCGTGAGTAAGCTGCTGTACGGGGTCAAATTACAAGGAACGGACGTAACGAGACCTTTGTCATAGACCCTCGGAGACCAGTCTTCTACTAGCTCCAAACCCCTAGCCCGCCTGTCCAAACAAACCCGTACATCCAAGCAAGCCCATAGCCAGTTCTGGCCCCAAACCAGTCTGCCTGCCAGCCGCTCTCGAGCCAGCCCACCAGCCAGCTCCCTTCCTTTTACTCAGCCCCCTCTTCCCCCGCTAATAGTCCAACCACGTATTAAGGCTTGCAGTAGCTGCAGAGGCAGCTGGCCTAAAAGGCCCAGCTCGCGGAGCAGTTCAGGGCGAGAGTAACACACGTTGAGGGCATTCTTGAGAACTACAAGCGGGAGGAGCAGCGCAGGGCAGAGGCGCTCAGAGGAGGGGAGTCTGAAAACGAAATGCTGCGAAGTGCCCTAGCAGAAAGCAAAGAGCACGCGGCACTGCTGCAGACGAGACTCACCGAGGCAGAGCGACAGCTCAAGGACTGCGAGCTGGGCACAGTCAGCAAGCTGGAGCGCATTCAGGAGCTGGAGCACGAAAACAAGAAGCTCAGGACCTACCTGGAACTGGTAACCCCAGCCTCTCCCCTGGAGAAGGCGGTGCGGGGCCCGGCCCCGAGCCGCGGGCGGCACGGGTCCTGCAGGGGCGTGTTCGCAGAGATCCGGGAGCTCATCCGCAGCCACCGGGAGGAGACCCAACTTTGAGTGACATCCTCATTCACTGCTATTTGAGCTGCTTCTCGTAGGCCTTCAGCTGCTGGGTGAAGCCGAAGTTCGGGAAGACGCAGGACCGGCGTTCCCGGACCAGCTCGAAGGCCTTGCTGAAGGGCAGCCGGTGCTTGCGCATGACGTAGGCGATTACGATGGTGGCGGAGCGACTGACCCCCGCGAAACAGTGGACTAGTACTCCTGCACGGGCCCGATGCTTTTCGATGAAGGCGAAGCTTTAATCGAAGCGGTCGAGCAGCTCCTCCTTGTAGTAGTCTTCAGCCTGGATGACCAGGTGTTCGTCGACGTCCTCCTTGTCGTACTCTGCGTGCTGGCGCTCGTCGATGATCGTGAGCACTGCCCGGATGTTCAGCTCGCGGACCAGCTTGAGGTTGTTGGCGCCCATAATGTTGCCCAGGTACAGCCCGTGGGACTGGCCCGCTCTTTCCCTCGATTTCACTGATCGGCTAGTTGCTGCTGCTCAGCATCATTTTAATCAAATCGTGTACCAAGATTACCGCTCTTACTCTAATCGCTTATTCGTTGACACGCTTACTCGATCTTTTGTTATTTTTACATGCTTCCTTGCTCACTGTGGCCGACCCATGACTGAGCCTATAGCAGACAAGCAATAATAGTGAGACATATTAAATTAAAATTTAAATTAGCAGAAGAGGCTGGTCTTTGTTGCCGGGCGGACAGACTCGGTTTGGGGAGGGCGGCCAGTATTGCAGATTATAATGCATTCGGACAGCAGGAGCCTAAAAAGAATAAAGAACTACTACCGGAACTACTTCCACCACGAGCAGAGGGGCAAGCCCGGCTCGGGGCTATCGGCCTACTCCGAAGACCCCTTGAAGCACCTGCTCTGCGAGAAGATCATCTTCCTGGAAGGCGAGTACCTCAAGATGCAGGTGCTGCTCAAAGAGATGCTCATGATCATCCTGCTGCGGGGGGTCGACAAGCAGGGCCCTCGCTACAGGCTCGAGATCAACAAGGAGCTGGGGCTGCGCTTCATCATCCAGAAGTGCAAGGGCAACGCTGAGCTCATTGCCGACTACCTCACCAACGTCGGGGGGTCCATCACTCTCAGCGTCGACGACCTGCTCACCCCCCGCCCCACTTCATAGCACAGTCCCGTTGCCCAGCAGGTACCCTAGCCCTAACCGGTCAAGCAAGCACCCGCCCCGTAGAAAAAGCTGGCCTTCAGTTTGCGGGTCGTGCAGAGCGTAGTGCATAAGCGACCTGCGATAACCGTTGACTCGAGCACGGAGATCAGGCCCGTCATGCTGTCGCATGGGGTCCATGTGGGACCTGCTGAGCCCGCAGGTCAGTATTTCCGTCCAGACTCTGTAGCGGATGATCGAGCAAGCGCAGCTCGATAAGCTGAACAGTGCGGTAGTGGAGCAATAGCAGAGCCGGGACCAAATGAGGTAGCAGATTGGCGGGCTCCAACAAAAATCACAGTTTTTGGAAAGCCAGAAGGAGGCCGCGGAAGGCCAGGTCCGCCAGCTCAATGGGCGGGTGAAGGACCTGGAGGGCCGCAACCTGCAGCTGGAGGCCGAGCTGCACAAAAGGCAAAGGCGGAGATCTCCCTGCGAGACCGGAACCGGCAGACGGACCTGGCAACCCGCGAGGACGAGCACTAGCTCCGGCGGCAGGGCAAGACCATAATGGTCACGACCTAGCTCGAAAAGGTCTACGCATGCATGTGATCATTATCATCCGATCTTGATGTCCTACAGTTGCGCCTTGACCATCCGCGCCCGCTCGGCCTTCAGCTGCAGCCGCCCCTCCTCGGCCTCGTCGCGGCCCTCCTTGCGCGCACGCAGCCCGCCCAGCCGGAAGTTCACCTCCTCGAGGGCCTTGTCCAGCTCCTGGCACAGCTGCTGCGCCTCCGCCTGCATGAAGGGGGCGCCTGACAGCAGGTGTGCGGGGTCGTCTCTCTGGATTTGCTGGCCTCGGCGTGACAAGTACACCAGCAGATTCGCGAAGTAGCCGAGCTCTTCAGTCCGGTCAGCAATGTTGGTGGTACTGTTTTTGGCCAGAAAGGCGGTCAGCAGTCTGCTGATGGCCGACCGTTTTACGAGCGGACAGTCGGCCGGAGAGCGGTCTTCGCGATGGGTGATGAGGTCTTTCAACTTTTTGATCAGGTGTCCAAGCAGACTGCCGTTGCTGCTTTGTCGGATCATCCCCTGAAATAATCCCTCGAGAGTGCGCTCATCCATCAGCGAGCAGACGTGCTCGAAGGCCTGCAGAAACTGGTCCTGGAAGTCTTTCTGCTGCACGCCCCCCACAAACTCGAAGATGCTTTCGAGCGCCTGGTCAAGGGGCAGCATGAACTCGTTGAGGTTGGGGATGGGCTGTCTCAGCATCGAGAGCTGGGCGGAGGCCAGGGTGACCAGCTGCTGCTGGTAGCGGGAAGCATGCTTCCGCTCCTTGAGGGAGTGATGCAGCACCGGCAGGACGAGCTTCAGCCGGTAGCCCGGACTGAACGCAAAGCAAGGCGTCTCGGCGGCCATGTAGCGGGCCATGTAGCAGACCACCCCCGCAGAGTTGTACCCGACCTGGGGACTGAACCCGGCAGAGGCGTCGGTGCGCATCATCGCGTAGTTCTCGAACACCTCCTGGGGGCTGTAGGTGTCCTTCAGGAAGTTGAAGAGCACGATCTTGAGGCCCTTGTAGTATTCCTCGTCGATCTCTGGGTGCTGCTCGAGGTTCAGCACGCCTTCCAGGATGTCGAAGGCGAATAGCAGCGCGTAGTGCCGGCGCAGCAGCTCCGGAGACGGGCTTTCGCCCACCCGACCCGGGCAGTGCAGTCCTTTCTCCTTGCTGTCGACCTTGGCCGCCTGCAGTGCCCGCTTCAAGGTCTCGATGACCGCGCGGATATGCGGCTGGTAAGGCTCGCCCACCTGCAGCTTCTCGATGGCGTACTTGACGCCCCTCTGCGCGACCTGGAGCAGCACCAGGTACCACTCGTTGAAGAGGTGCAGCTTGTCGTCCTTCTCGTGCTTAATCTGCAGGATGGACTCTGCGATCTTGATGCCCAGGTAGAGCTGCTGGGTGGTGGGCAGCTGGCTGGCGATCGCCTCCATCTCGAGGAGTTGGTAGCGGGCGGATGAGCTCTTGAACAGCTTGGCGAGCGCGTCCGGCTACTTCTCCGCGTAGGGCGGCAGCTCGAACAGTCCGCAGTACAGCTGCAGGAACACCGTGAAGTTCTAGGGGTAGAGGGCCGACAGTCCCGGCTTGTTCTAGAAACACTTGCGGACTGCCTCGCGCTGCCCTGCCGGAAGGCTCACCAGCATCGGCAGGTTTTCCGTCAGCATCTCGAGGTAGGCCGGGCCGGACACCTTGCTGGCCTCGAAGTCGAGCGTGCCCTGCAGAACTTTCTGGATGGTTTCCTCTTTCACCATGAATCAATCAATCAATTACGTTGGCCTTCAGCCGCCCAGCCGAGAGTATCTACAGGACTTTACTCTCGCGAGGGAGTCAGCGGGCTCACTGCTGCCCTGCAGGGGGTCCGGCAGCCGGGCCAGTCGCTGCACGGCTGCCCGCGGGTCGATTTCGACCAGCGTGCGGGAGGGCAGCGCCCGCAGCCCCGCGAGCAGCTGGGCCTGCCCGTCCCTGCGAGAGAACTTGCGACGAGGGCCGAATGTGCAGCAATCCATGGGAGGGGGGTATTGATAATTTGTTGATGGTGCAGAAGACCAAGGGAAAGCGGGCCCCCAAGAAGACCAACCCCCTGTTCGAGAGCAGGCCAAGGAACCTGGGCCCCGGCGGGGACGTGCGCCCGAAGAGGGACCTGACTCGCTACGTGAGGTGGCCGAAGTACATCACCATCCAGCGGCAGAAGCGGGTGCTGATGAGCCGGCTGAAGGTGCCGGGGCCGATCAACCAGTTCCGGAGCCACCTGGAGGCGGCCCAGCACAACTTCCTGTTCAAGCTGCTCAACAAGTACAAGACCGAGTCCAAGGCGGACCGCATCACCCGGGCTGCTGAGAAGAAGGCCAAGCCCGAGCAGCAGCTCGAGTTCGGGCTCAACCGGGTCACCTACCTGGTCGAGTCCGGGAAGGCCAAGCTTGTCGCCATCGCCGGGGACGTGGACCCCGTCGAGCTGGTGCTCTGGCTGCCCCAGCTCTGCGCCAAGATGGGCGTGGCCTACTGCATCGTGCGCTCGAAGGCCGAGCTGGGAAAGCTGGTGCACCGCAAGACCGCCTCCTGCGTGGCTCTGACAGGCGTGCGCAAGGAGGACCAGGCGGACCTGGACACCGTGGCGAACGCCTACAAGACCAAGTACAACAGCGACGCGGCCCTCCGCAAGCGCGAGTCGGACGGCAAGCTGGGCATCAAGTCTCAGCACAAGCTCGAGCGGGTCGAGAAGGTCCAGGAGCAGAAGGAGATCCAGAAGGCCAAATGACCCAGATCACTCATAGACCCGTGACTCCTGCCTGCTCGCCCGCGCCAGCATCTGGTCTTCGAACAGCTTCTTGGCCAGTGCCCGCTCCCGGCGCTTCTTCAGGAACGTCTCCTCTCGGTCCTTGAACCCCCCGTGCAGCAGTTCGTGCGTCCGCTTGTCCCGCAGGAACATCTCTCGGATGGCTGCCATGTCCTGCCGCACGACCGGCCTCTGCACCACCTTCATGTTGATGAACTTGCGCGGCAGCTGGCCCTGGCTGGCCCGCTCCTGGCTCAGGCTGTACTCCAAACTGGCCAGGTTCATTAGACCCTCGTCTCCCCTCTGCGGCTGCTCCAGCCGCTGCTGGCTGCGCATCCGGCTGTCGTGGCCCTTCGCGCTGCAGCTCCGCAGACTGCTGGAGTAGGCGGAGATCGACTGCGAGAAGGGATCGACACCTCCGGCCTCTCGCACGAGGGGGCCTGCCTGTCCAGAAACGCCAGGGACAAAGAGCGGGACGGGCTGGCCATTCCTGCGGACAACCTGCCTTCGGCCAGTGTCCTTATGCTGGGAGTAGTACCGCCCGGAATCAAAGTCGAACCAGACCTGGTACTTGAGGGACATTCAGCAATAAATTATCATGCCTCACAAATACTAGAGGCTCACTTGTAATATTTGCGGAACTGGTACACCACCTCGCAGTCCTCGCCCGCGAACGCCGAGTCCAGCCGCACTTTTAGCTTGCCGCTCTTGCCAAATGGGCCCACCACCACCCCTCGCTGCCCGTTCTCCAGCCGCACTCCCTGTCCGGTCAGTCGGTGCAGGTCTGCCTCCTTGGCGAACATGTCCTTCACGATCAGCGTCTGCTCGTCTACCTGCCGGTCCAGCACTCCTCGCTTTTCCTTCCACTTGAACAGTTTCAGCTCGGCCTGCACCTTTTCTATGTGTAAGACATGTCCGTGGAACGCAAGCCGACAGGCTTTGGTAGCCTCGTCAAGGTCTAGTTTCGATCCGAGAAGGAAGGTCCCGACATTGCCCAGGACAGGCCTCTCGAATTTGAGCCTGGCGAAGACGGTGTGGTCAGCCTGCGCCTCCTCGATCGAGTCGAGGACCTCGTACTCCCTTTTGAAGTCAAACTCGTAGTCGAAAGCCTCTTTCTCCTATTCGGCCCCAAAGACCTGGGTGCTGCGTCGCAACCGGGCCAGCCTGGCTGCCTCGTCAGGCTCGAGCCTGGCAGAAAACAGTCTGCAGCTGGCCATGACGGTTTGGTGCCCGCTGATGATGTGGAACTGTCCCTTGGTCTTGATCGGCAGCTTGAAGTAGCCAATTTTGTTGAGCTCAATGACCGCAGACTCGAAGCGGGCCAGCAAGCCCGGCGTGCAGAGGACTGTCCGCTCAGGCTTGTCCCCCTCCAGCGCCTGAGTCATCATGGCCACCCTGTCGCCCTGGCCGACCCAATCCACCCCCCGATGGAACACCTGCAACGACTTGACCTTCCGCTTCTGCGAGTGCTCAGGAATCTCCACTTCGTCATTGACCCGAAGCTGGCCCTGGGTGACAGTCCCTGTGAAAACGCAGCCCTTGCCCTTGAGCATGAAGCAGTGGTCTGCGAGCAGCATCATCGGTCCGAACGGCTTCCTTCGCGGCAGCTGCAGCGACCCTAGCACTGCCCCCGCGAGGCCTTCGCAGTACCGCTCGGCCAAGTCCTTGCTGACTGCCGAAAAGGGCACGAAGGGGATGTCAGGGCCAAAGCGGGTCTTGCTAAACACATTCTTGCGCAGCATCTCTACCTTGCGGGCCAACGCCTTCTATCGCTCTTACTCGGGGATCAAGTCCACTTTGTTGAGCAGGACCACCAGCTTCGGCACCAGTAGCTACGCGATGGCCAGGCACTAGCCGGTCTGAGTCTGGATGCCTTTGGTGACATCGATCACCAGCACCACGGCGTCGATGATCTGTGCGCCTCCCACCACGGTCCTTATCAGAGAGGCATGGCCCGGGCAGTCCACGAGAGTGAGCTGGACCAGAGGCCGATCGTCAGGCCACTCCAGCGGTCGATGAGCGTATACGGCAGAAAAGCCGAGGTCAAGGGTGATGCCACGTTACTTCGACTGCGGGCTTTTGTCGTGGCAGGCGGTGGACTGCACCTGGGTCAGGGCCTGGCAGAGACTAGTCTTCCCGGAGTCAACATGTCCAAGAACGCCGAGGTTGATGTTGATCAGCTTCTGGGGGTCGATCAATCGGTAGTCGGCGTCCCTAAGGAGAATTGATTTTTACATTTGCAAATAATAAGATTCATCAGGAATGGTGGATTCCGGTAGAGGCTGATTCGTATAGGGGTTCTGAAACTTATACTTAGACGGGTGTTGCCGAGGCAGTGCTTGTCTAATCGTTCACAGGAGATTGCTAGCTGTCAGGGCTAGTGCTGCCATCAGAAATGTCCTTGTCGGCATTGGTCTCGTCGGTCTCATCGTCGGAGCCGGGGGTCTCCTCATTGGTAGGGGTCTCCTCATCAGCAGTCTTATCGGTGGTCTCCTACTTATCGACCGGGGTTGCATTGGTCTAAGTGGCTGGGCTTTCTTCATCGGCAGGGGTGTCCTCATCGACCGGAGTCTCTTCGATAGCAGCAGTCTCATCTGTACTGGGCTCCTTCTCTTCAGTATTGGACATCTCCTCAGTTTCTTCCGCATTGGTACCAGCCTTCTCCTCATCGGCAGGAGTGTCTTCCGCATCGGCATCAGTCTTCTCCTCGATATGGGCATCGGCTTCCTCCTCATCGGTACTCGTCTCCTCCTAGTCATCGGCCTCCTCCTTGGCACTGGACTCATCCTAGTCATTGGCCTCCTCCTAGTCATCGGCCTCCTCCTTGGCATTGGACTCCTCCTAGTCACCGGCCTCCTCCTCAACATGGACCTCCTTCTAGTCAGCATGGACCTCCTCCACGGCCTCCTCCTTGGCACTGGACTCCTCCTAGTCACCGGCCTCCTCCTCAACATGGGTCTCCTTCTAGTCACCGGCCTCCTCCTCAGCGTGGGCCTCCTCCTCGGCCTCCTCCTTGGCACTGGACTCCTCCTAGTCACCGGCCTCCTCCTCATTGGCAGGAGTCTCCTCCTCCTTGTCACCAGCCTCCTTCTCATCGGCAGGAGTCTCCTCCTCCTCGGCACCAGCCTCCTCCTCATCGGCAGGAGTCTCCTTCTCCTTGTCACTGGCCTCCTCCTCATCGGCAGGAGTCTCCTCCTCCTCGGCACCAGCCTCCTCCTCATCGGCAGGAGTCTCCTTCTCCTTGTCACTGGCCTCCTCCTCATCGGCAGGAGTCTCCTCCTCCTTGTCACCGGCCTCCTCCTCATCGGCAGGAGTCTCCTCCTCCTCGGCACCGACCTCCTCCTCATCGGCAGGAGTCTCCTCCTCCTCGGCACCGGCCTCCTCCTCATCGGCAGGAGTCTCCTCCTCCTTGTCACCGGCCTCCTCCTCATCGGCAGGAGTCTCCTCCTCCTCGGCACCGGCCTCATCAGGAGTCTCCTCCTCCTTGTCACCGGCCTCCTCCTCATCGGCAGGAGTCTCCTCCTCCTCGGCACCGGCCTCCTCCTCATCAGAAGTCTCCTCCTCCTCGGCACCGGCCTCCTCCTCATCGGCAGGAGTCTCCTCCTCCTTGTCACTGGCCTCCTCCTCATCGGCAGGAGTCTCCTCCTCCTCGGCACCGGCCTCCTCCTCATCGGCAGGAGTCTCCTCCTCCTAGTCACCGGCCTCCTCCTCATTGGCAGGAGTCTCCTCCTCCTTGTCACCAGCCTCCTCCTCATCGGCAGGAGTCTCCTCCTCCTCGGCACCGGCCTCCTCCTCATCAGAAGTCTCCTCCTCCTTGTCACCGGCCTCATCCTCATCGGCAGGAGTCTCCTCCTCCTCGGCACCGGCCTCCTCCTCATCAGAAGTCTCCTCCTCCTCGGCACCGGCCTCCTCCTCATCGGCAGGAGTCTCCTCCTCCTTGTCACTGGCCTCCTCCTCATCGGCAGGAGTCTCCTCCTCCTCGGCACCGGCCTCCTCCTCATCGGCAGGAGTCTCCTCCTCCTTGTCACTGGCCTCCTCCTCATCGGCAGGAGTCTCCTCCTCCTCGGCACCGGCCTCCTCCTCATCAGAAGTCTCCTCCTCCTTGTCACTGGCCTTCTCCTCATCGGCAGGAGTCTCCTCCTCCTCGGCACCGGCCTCCTCCTCATCAGAAGTCTCCTCCTCCTCGGCACCGGCCTCCTCCTCATCGGCAGGAGTCTCCTCCTCCTCGGCACCGGCCTCCTCCTCATCAGAAGTCTCCTCCTCCTCGGCACCGGCCTCCTCCTCATCGGCAGGAGTCTCCTCCTCCTTGTCACTGGCCTCCTCCTCATCGGCAGGAGTCTCCTCCTCCTCGGCACCGGCCTCCTCCTCATCGGCAGGAGTCTCCTCCTCCTAGTCACCGGCCTCCTCCTCATTGGCAGGAGTCTCCTCCTCCTTGTCACCAGCCTCCTCCTCATCGGCAGGAGTCTCCTCCTCCTCGGCACCGGCCTCCTCCTCATCAGAAGTCTCCTCCTCCTTGTCACCGGCCTCCTCCTCATCGGCAGGAGTCTCCTCCTCCTCGGCACCGGCCTCCTCCTCATCAGAAGTCTCCTCCTCCTCGGCACCGGCCTCCTCCTCATCGGCAGGAGTCTCCTCCTCCTTGTCACTGGCCTCCTCCTCATCGGCAGGAGTCTCCTCCTCCTCGGCACCGGCCTCCTCCTCATCGGCAGGAGTCTCCTCCTCCTTGTCACTGGCCTCCTCCTCATCGGCAGGAGTCTCCTCCTCCTCGGCACCGGCCTCATCAGGAGTCTCCTCCTCCTTGTCACCGGCCTCCTCCTCATCGGCAGGAGTCTCCTCCTCCTTGTCACTGGCCTCCTCCTCATCGGCAGGAGTCTCCTCCTCCTCGGCACCGGCCTCATCAGGAGTCTCCTCCTCCTTGTCACCGGCCTCCTCCTCATCGGCAGGAGTCTCCTCCTCCTCGGCACCGGCCTCATCAGGAGTCTCCTCCTCCTTGTCACCGGCCTCCTCCTCATCGGCAGGAGTCTCCTCCTCCTCGGCACCGGCCTCCTCCTCGTCAGCATCGGCCTTCTCCTCATCGGTATCGGTTTCCTCCTCATCTGTGGTATTCTCCTCGGCAGGGGTCTCGGAGGCCTCTTTCCCTGACTCCAGTTTATCAGGTCCCTCCTATTATCCAGCGCCCTCACCCTAGACATTAATCGGCTCCTAGCCTGCTATGTTTTCAGGCTAACTATCCTCTTCCAATAGTTCCTGGACCTCATCGTAGTACTGGTCGAAGTTGGCAGGTAGGGGCACGGCCTCTCCGTCGTCGCCCTTGATGCTGGTGTAGACTACCTCAGGAGTCTTTTCGAGGACGACCCCATATTTGTTTTCGACAATCTGGTCGAGTTTCTCCTGATTTGCATCCGTTAAGTCGATGCTCTCGATCTCTGCGACCTTAGTCTTGATCTTCTAGTACTCATCCTTGCCAAACTTGGCGAAGGTATGACCCTGGCCATCATTCTTGAAAAAACAGTCGAACCCATTGGCCGCGCACAGCTTGACCAGGTTCCTGGCGGTGTCCGCCTCCCTGTGCCTGCGCAGGTGGTGGCTCAGACTCCAGCCGAGTTCGGCCAGCAGCAGCACCATCATTTGAATTTACTATCAACAAGCCCGGTACTAATTTTTATCACATGTAGTTCTTCTGCCGGTTCAGCCGTGGGAACTGCTGCTTTAGCTGGATGGCCTCCTACACCGATATCGGGCTGCACCCGATCTTCTCGCACATCCCGTAGTACTCCCTCTCGCTGTTGAACTTCAGCTTGCTCGCCTCCACCCCGCAGATTATCTGCAGCCCCGCCACGTAGTCCAGGTCCTCGCAGATCTCCAGCATCCGCTTGATGTTGTTGCTCTGCTCCACCCATTCGAGCGCCCTCGGAGGCATCCTCTACGACAGGAAGTCATCGTCCAGGTCGAGATCCAGTCCGGGCTTGTAGTCGCACCGCTCGGCCAGGTCGTGGATCTTGGCGAGTTCCTCGACGGTCACGAAAGGCAGGGGGAACTCCCGCCTGGACTCGTGCTGGAAGGCGAGCATCATACGGAGGAGGCCGGAGCACTGGACGAAGGAGAAGTTGGAGTGGTAGGTGCCGTCAGCGGCGAGCAGCAGGCATTCCATTATATCGAGCTGGGGACGGGATTATCGCCTGTTGATATATTTGAATGTCGATTTACACAAAGACGCCGCTCCAGAAGAAGGAGAACGAAAAGATCCTGAGGCTGGCCGTGTCCAACGTGCACGCCAACCCCTCCGTCGCCATCACCACCTCCAACAAAATATACTTCTACAGCGAGTCCGGCGAAAAGCTGGACTTCGAGCTGAACCGCAGCATCACCCCCACCTGCATCGAGTGGCACCCCTTCCAGCCGGTGCTCACCATCGGCTGGGACACGGGCAAGGTGACCCTCTTCAACGAGGAGCTGCGGACGCTGAAGGAGGAGTCGCGGCCGCACGACAACCCGATCGTGATGCTGCGGTACAACGCGGGAGGGACGCGGATGGTCAGCTCGGACATGGTGGGGCTGGTGGCAGTCTGGAAGGGGATCAGCCTGCTGGCCTGCTACTACAAGGACTGCGCGGTCCACCACTGTATCTTCTGCAACATCGAGCTGGAGGGGATCAAGCCGACCGACAAGATGTTCCTGTTCGGCTGCATCAACGGGGTGGTCTGCCTGGCCGACGACCGCAACCACTGCAACGTCGTCTGCAAGGTCGGCGGGTCCGTCAAGGCACTCATGTTCTACGAGCAGGAAAACGCAGTCATCATCATCACCTCCACCCTCCTCCTCGTCCAGTTCAAGCTCTCCTCCACGGAGAAGGTGACCCCCGACAAGAAGGTCAAGTTCAGCGTGGCCGGCGAGCCCGAGAACCTGTCCTCGATCTGGATCGGCTCATGCCTGCTGGCCACCTGCTCCAACGAAAACATGATCCGCCTCTGGCACGTCGAGGCCGACGAGAACTACGTGCTGTCAGTCTTCGACGTGAACGAGAGCGACGAGGCGGTCAACAGCGCCACCGACAAGATCAGCACGATCGCCTACGACCGCAGGGGCCGGTCGCTGATCGCGGGCACGCGGGAGGGCAGGGTGCTGTTCTGGAAGAACACGATCGTGGGGAAGGACAGCCCCTCTGAGAAGGAGATGTGGAGCTCACAGCCGAGCCTTGCCCTGAGCAAGCAGATCCACTCGCTGGTGATCGGCAAGAACAACGGGCTGATCGTGTGTCGCCAGAGCGACAACGAGATCATCATCATCAACGAGACCAAGGTCGTCGCCAAGCTGGGCGCCACCTTCAAGGCCATCGTCCACGCCTCCGGCCTCGACATCATCAGCTCTGAGACCGGCCACACCCTCACCGAGCAGACCGACGGCCCGATCAAGGGCATCCAGGTCCGAGACGACCTGCTGCTCTACTGGACTAGCAAGAAGATCGAGGTCCTAAAGGTCAATGCGAAGGACCGCGTGGCGGTTGAGAAGAAGGCCTCGATCAGGATCAAGGCCAGCGCCTGCGGGCTGGCGGGCGGGGACTCCATTGTGCTGGCGGTGGACAGCGGCTTCGAGATCGTGGGGATGACAGGCCAGTCAAAGGAGACCAAGAAATTCCCGGAAAGCGAGGGACGGGTGATGGACTTCTCGTTGGCAGGCAACTTCGCAGTGTTCTGGACCACCCAGTCCTACCTCAAGATTGTGGACCTGACCCGGCGGGACAAGACCATCACCAAGAAGTTCGAGGACTCGAAGGGCGCACTGGGGGTAATCCGTTCCTGTGCCATCAACTCGGACGGCACCAAGGTGGCGATCTTGAGCGACTTGGACGGAATCGTGCAGCACTGCTTCCACGTCTATGGGGTGGACACCGGCATCTTCGAGGCCTTCGAGCTGGGCCCCGACAAGATCCCGATCCATCTGTTCTGGGACAACCAGGAGCCCAAATTCCTGGGGCTGCAGACGGAGTTCACGAAAAAGGACGTTTCTGACAGCAAGGAGGACGAGGACGGGGCCAAGAGCACGGGGCGGGACCTGATGACCTTCTTCGTGACCAGCGAGGCAGGGATCAAGCTGCAAGAGCGTTACTACCTCGGGCGCAAGGTCGAGCGGATCTTCGGGATCGCGATCCCCTACATCCACACTATCGAGAAGGGGAGCGGCAGCAAGTTCCTGACCCACGAGATGGTCATGCACGAGTTCGAGGGGCTGGACCTCAAGGACCCGACCATCAAGAATTCGATCCTGAACTTCAGCTTCCACATCACCACCGGCAACCTGGACGAGGCCTACAAGTCCGTCAAGAGCATCCAGAACCCCATCGTCTGGGAGAAGATGGCAGAGATGTGTGTCAAGTCCAAGCGCCTGGACGTCGCCGAGATCTGCATCGGCAACATGCGCTTCGCCAGAGGCGCCAAGGCCATCCGCGAGGCCAAGGCCGAGCCCGAGCTGGAGTCGCAGCTGGCCATGGTGGCAATCCAGCTCGACATGCCGGAAGAGGCCGCCCGGCTGTACGAGTCGGTCAAGCGGTACGACTTGCTCAACAAGATGTACATCGCGAACGGGAAGGTCGACAAGAGCATCGAGGTCAGCGAGAAGCTGAACCGGATCAGTCTCAAGAACAGCTACTTCAAGGCCGCCCGGTTCTACGAGGCGAATGACCCCAGCCCCGCCCGGGCCATCGAGTTCTACACCAAGTCGGGGCAGGCCAACCGAGAGGTCCCGCGCATGCTGCTCGAGAAGAACCTGCCTGAAGACCTGGAGCGGTTCATCAACCAGAACCGCTGCAAGGAACTGATGGTCTGGTACGGCCAGTTGAAGGAGTCCGAGGGCGACGTGGACACCGCCATCGAGCACTATCGCGCCGCGCCCTCCACCGAGAACATCGTGCGGATCCTGCTGTCCACTGGCGACGTGGCGCGTGCCATAAACGAGTGCAGGGCCAACCCCGAGCCCAAGGCCTACTTCATGATCGCCAACTTCTACGAGAAGGATGGGAACACGCTGCAGGCGATCCGGTTCTACGCGAGCGCGCAGTACTACTCGCAGGCGATGCGGCTGGCGATGGCGGAGGGGCTGGAGGACGAGGTGATGAGCCTGGCGAAGGACGCGCCGAGCGAGGTGATCGCGCGGGCGGCGGGCTACTTCCACAGGAAGAACAAGGTGGAGCGGGCGATCCGGCTGTACCGGGCCTCGAAGCACTACAAGCGTGCGTTGGACATCGCCCTCAAGAACAACCTGACCGAAATGGCCCGGGACATCAACAAGGAGATCGAGTCCGAAGAGGGCAACGTGGTCGGGCTCAGCACCGAGGCCACCAACGAGGCCATCAACCGCCTGCTCGACCAGGGCAAGGGCGACAAGGCCCTGCCCCTCCTCATGGCCTCCAAGCAGTACGACACCGCCCTCCAGGTCTGCATGAAGTACAACCTGCCCATGAGCGAGGAGCTGGTGAACCGGGTGGTCGAGGCCGACCCCCGCAACGAGGAGCTGGTGCGCAAGCTGGCCGAGAAGTGCAGGGCACACGGGGACTTCGAGCTGGCATCGAAGCTGTTCCTGCGGCTGGGGGACAAGGTCAAGTCGATGAAGTGTCTGATCGAGGTGGGGGACACCCAGAAGATCATCAGCTTTGCGAACACGGCCCGCTCGGCCGAGATCTACGTGCTGGCGGGCAACTTCCTGCAGGGCACGGACTGGCACAAGGACCCGCAGCTGGTCAAGGTCATCACCACCTTCTACAGCAAGGCCAAGGCCTACGACCAGATCGCCAACTTCTTCGAGTCCTGCGCAATGATCGAGGTGGACGAATACCGGGACTACGGCAAGGGGCAGGACGCACTCAAGGAGGCCCTCAAGCACTGCCAGACTGCCGGGCTGCAGGAGCGGGCCAGCGTGGTCCAGCAGAAGATCAACCTGATCGCCCGCTTCCTGGAGCTGCAGGGGCTGTTCGACAGCCGCCCCGGGGACATGCTGCGGGGCTGCCAGGACATGCTCGAGCTGCCCAACGTCAACGAGGCAGTCCGGGTCGGGGACCTCTTTTCCCTCATGATCGAGTACCACTTCGAGCGCAAGGACTATCAAGAGTGCTACGCCCTCATGAAGAAGATGCAGGAGCGGGGCGCCTCCATCAAGCAGTTCGTCGACCAGGAGGTGGTCGCCGCGGTCGCCAAGGCCTGCGGCAAAAAGCGCACTCGCAAGGCCGAGGACGACGAGGTCGAAGAGGACATTCGAGATTGACACCCATCACCTCAGTGGCGGACCCTTCTCCGTACTGTGCTTTCACCCCGCTTGAAGGGCCTGCGCCTGCTCTCACTCCTCAGGAGGCTCAAGTCCTCCTCCTGCCGGCGCACTCGCTCTCTGCTTCTCTCGAGCCGACTCCTGAACTCCTTGAGCTGAATCACGAACTCCTAGCTGAGGTTGCCCGAGTTTAGTCTGCTGCCGGGTAGCTGCAGGGACTCGACCTTGAGGATGTCGAGGGGAAGGCTAAGGGAGTTGTTCTGTCTTTTGGTGGGTGGATCTGAGTCGTCCAAGTCCGGTCTGCGCTCCTGCGCTCTGCTGGGGTCAGCCTTGCAGGGCATTCTTCGTCTGATGTGGTTGATCTGGGCAGAAAAGAGCGCCAGCTTATGCAGCATGTTGCCAACCTCGACGTCTACCCTCTCCTGCACCTGTCTGCGCCCGCTCTCCATCTGGTCCTCCAGCTGGGCAATGCTTTCCTTCAGCTCCGAGATCAGGGATTGCTTGTCCTGCTACTCGCCGTGCTCTTTTTTGAGTCTGCTGACCAGTCGGTGAAGGCTGTCTTAGGGGTCTGGCTCGGAAGGGTTGTTGGCAGGTGGGGCGGTCTGGAAAGAGGCCGAAACTTTCTCGGGGATTAGGGGTGGGTCGGTCTGGACCCCGACGGCGACTGTTTCGAGGCGGAGGGCGGGAGTGGGCCTGGGGAGGGGCGCGTAGGAACTGAGCTGGAGACGGAGTCCGGCCAGACACCTCTCCAGCCTGGAGATGTAGTCCTGCTGCTCGGAAGCAAGCAAGCCCTGCAAAATTTATTGAACTCTGTCAACGAATAGTCCCCTGAGGTCGGCGGAGGCCAGTTCGCCGAGCACGGGGTCGAGGGCCATGCCGCTGACTGCCTCGCTGACAGTCAGCCTGACCTGCTCCAACCACCTCAAGCTCAGCGAGGACTGCTCCGTCCGGAGTAGTTACGCGAGGGCGTCTTCCATTTATAATAAAATTATGGAAAACCGGGTCAGTCCAAATAGTCAGGCAGCATGGCGACCTCCCCTATCTCGGAGCACTGTGCCTGCGCCGAGCTGTCCTTGCACCTCGAGCTGCCTCGGCTCAGCAGCGCCGTCCGGCACCGCTGTACTGATTTGTGCCGCAACACATTCTCGATGTTGTGCCGTGCCAGGCTTTACTGCAGCCCTTGCCCCGTGAAGCTTGACCCCGTGCCTTTCGACTCA
This sequence comes from Hippocampus zosterae, assembly GCF_025434085.1. Lineage (NCBI taxonomy): Eukaryota > Metazoa > Chordata > Actinopteri > Syngnathiformes > Syngnathidae > Hippocampus > Hippocampus zosterae. The sequence goes on from NW_026262835.1 coordinate 17,919, forward strand.
GAAAATTTCTTGAGTTCGCTTGTCTGCGGTCGAGGTCGGTGCTTGGTTTTGCGAGGCAGATACCCCTACAGCCTTGCGGACCGGGAACAGGCCCGTGGCACCGAATTTACCTGGAAGACGCACTTTTCGAACATGAAGCAGTCTCCCTCGCGGCTAAGCACATCTGGTGAGGGCAGGACTGCTGCGACTGAACCTGGAGTTGGAGCGCAGGTAGGCGCGGTGGTGGTCAGTGAGCTATTCCTGCACAGGCGTCTGCTTGCTCAACTCCAGGATCTTTTTCTGAATGATATTGTCGATGAATAGAACTGTCGTAGTTTGATTCTCGCTGGTGCTAGGGTGGAGTCTTGAGGGAGGGTGGAAGGTCTGGATCTGTCCTGCAGGGGGCTAGCCGAGAGGCCGGCCTGCCGCGCCCGGACTGGCCGCGCCCCTGGCCAGGTACTTGCGCTGGTGGATGGGCCTGTTGGAGGGGTAGAGGACTGCCCCGCTGACGCTGAGGTAGCCCGGCATCATGTCCGAGCTGGTGTTTTTGTTGACAATGGCTCCAGACAGGTGGTCTCGCTTGACCTTCATCCGTTGCTAATTTAGCGACTATGCCGGCGGGACAGGACAGCCCCGGCCGACAGCCTGGCTGGGCCTCCGAGGCTCTCGCCAACATGTTCCGCTCGCAAGTCGGGCAGCCCACCAAGGCGCTGGCCACCTTGCTTCGGCGGTTCGCCCTAGACCAGATATAAGGCAAGGACGCTGACTACGAGGTGCTGAAGCACAAGGTTAAACGCCTTGAGCTGGACCTTCTCAAGGCCCAGGAGTAGGCGAAGCACAGGAAGGCAGTCATAAAGTCTTTCCGGAAGCAGGCGTTTGTCCGGCCATGTCCACCCGAGTCTAGCAAGCAACTGATGCTGGAACTGTCTCGCAGGAAGCTGCGGCTGGAGGGCAAGGTCCGGAAGATGCGGTAGGAAAAGCAGACTGAGGCGTAAGGCCTCTGCGAATTGCTGGAGTCCGCGAATGAGCGGGTGGCCTGCCGACAGCAATAACTGGTAGAGGCGCAAGGGCTGTTTTCATCAGAGCTACAGAAAGAAGAATCTCTGAACCTCGAGCTACAGGAGTATAGGCACCAACTGTTGCAGCTGGAGAAGGAAATCTAGGCCAGAGACATCCACCTGCTGCTCAAGATGTAGGACCTGGCGCGCAAGAAGGAGGCTAAACTGCACTCCTTGAGGGTCAGGCGCGGCCAGCTGGAGCAGAAACTGGCCGGCCTCAGGGAACAGCCCCAGGCCGGCAATGCTGACCTCGAGTACCTAAGAGAGGTGCAGGCCGCTGCTGCCCAGGCCTTCAAGGCAGCAATCGAGTCAGACGAGGTGAGCGTGATGCGGCTCGAGCTGAGCGAGCAGGAAACAGCGAAGGAGGTGGGCAAGAAATAACTGCTGCTGAAGAGGAGCAAGCTGCACAACGAGAAGCTGGTGCTGGAGGTCGAGTCCCTGCAGCAGGAGGAGCACGGGCTGGCGCGCAGGCTGCGGGAGGGGAGGCAGGGCAAAGGGTGATCCGGGTTGGGGGTCAAGTGATAAGGATGATGTCGAGCTTGACCACGGGGAGGATGGGCTTGAACCGCTTGAAGACGCAGTCCATGATGCGGTCGTCCTTCCAGTCGGGGCTGAGGCGGAACTTGCTCCAGAGCACCAGACTGAACTGCCCCTTGAGGGTCAGCTCCTTGCAAGCCTGCTCGGCGTGCTCCCCGCAGACCGCCTCGAACAGCTCCCTCCGCTCCAGCCGCTCGCGGTCCCAGATCTCTCGCGGGAAGTAGTACTCGTCGTAGAATCCCTCGAGGTCCGGGTAGTAGGAGTGCTTGTAGTCGGCGTCCGAGTCATCCAGGTTCATCGCCATGATGTCACCCTCCAGGATCGACTCCGCCAGCTGGTTCCGTGTCTAGATGCGGCCGGCCCCGAACTCGCCCCTCTGCTTGATCAGGAAATTCTTACGCAGGTCGAATTCGAAGACCCTACGGCCTAGCTTCTCGAAGACTGCGGCCTTGGTGGCCTGTGAGCGGTTGCTGGGAAGGATGATCGGTACGCGGTTGTGGCTGCTGGATTTGCGGACCAGCTCGTCCAGCCGGGCCAAGTCGCTGACCCTTTCGAAGTAGAAGTACTTGAGCCGGTTCTGCTTCTCGGCCAGTTTCACGTCATTGCTGCCTGCCTGCTCAGGCATGAACGGGTTCACCAGCCGGTCGCCCTCCTGGAAGTAGCCGTTCCTGAACATGCCTTTGCAGCTCTGCCCCTTTAGCGCCATGGCCCCAGCGCCCTCAAACCGACCGTTCTTCCAGCCCCCCTCGTAGGTGGCGTGTGGCCAGGCCATGCGCCCCTGGTCATGCCTCTGATCGTTTTTGAATAGCCCCTCGTAGAAAGACCCGTCGGAGTACAGTAACTTGCCCTTTCCGCTGCGAGAGTCCATTTCCCAGTTGCCCAGGTACCAGCTGCCCTTGGGATAGGTCTGCAGCCCCATGCCGTGACGCTTCGTAGTCAGGGTCTGCCCCTCCTCGGGCTCGCGGACGATCGCGCCCTCGGCGCTGACCTGGACCACTTCCCCGTGATAAAGTGTGCCATCAGGGGTCTTGAAGGTCACCCAGTTGCTGCGGTCGATGCCCTGCAGATCAATTTTCATTATATTGCAGTCACTTCAAAAGATCACTCTGCTCCTGCTCGCTGAACCCCTCCGCGCTCAGCACCTCGGTCCGGAAGATTTTGCGCACCTGCTCGCAGCGCTCCAGCAGCTCGGGAGGGAAGGGCTGGTTGTGCAGGAAGCGGTAGAGCTGCAGGTTGGAGCACTTACGGTTGGCCTCGATCAGGGCGGAGTTGTCCCAGGTCTGCCTGTCCAACTCCGTGAGCAGCTGCTGGTCACTCATCTCCATGATTAATTATGATTCCCGCAGTGAACCAGCCTGCGCCCTAGTTCACCGCAGAGGCCTTCTTCCCTCTGGAGCTGTAGTTCAAGGAAGTGTCCCTGGCCGTGTTCCGGGGCAGGTACCTGGTGCTGGTCTTCTACCAGCACGACTTCAGCCTTCCCTGTGGCTCGGAACTGCAGGCCTTCAGCGAGATTGCGGATTCTGTCGCGGGCGTCGTCTTGGGTTGCAGCATCGATATTAAGGAAAACCACCTTTAGTGGTTTCGCACTGAGGCGAGATAGGGAGGCGCACCCTGGCTGCGGGTCGGGCTGATCGCTGATGTGGACGGCAGCATTGCTCGCAGCTACGGATGCATGCTCGAGGAGGGGTGTGCTGCCAGGGCTACCTGCATCATCGATGACTTCGGGATCCTACGACACTACGAAGTTTCAGGGCCGTAGGTCTGCAGGAACCCAAACATAACCCTCGAGATGCTGGCCCAGTTGCAGCACTCGGACCGACATGGTTAGCTATCCCCAGCCCGACAGCGGGCCATCCTACCACGCAGCCACGCCAAGGCTAGAGCCGGTGATAATTAGTCATGATTGTTGATGGGCTGAGGCGAAAACGGGTCGGAATCATGGATCCCCACTCCTTTGTCGGGAAACTTGTCGTCCGGAAGGTGCTCGGCCTGGGAGGACAGCTGGTGCTCTTCACTCCTCGCGGCCAGGCCCAGACCTTGCAGGCTTCGCTCAGGGAGCAGTTCCCATTGCAAGGGCTGGCGGGCTGGTAGCGCGTCGAATTTGCGGAAGCGACTGACCCACGGGCGTTGACCTCAGTGGACGTGCTCATCTGCTGTGAGCCTATCTGCTACAGGAGCCGCATGTCTACCCAAGATAAATTGAATCTCTTCTACAAGACGCCACAGGGGCTGAGGAAGGCACTGAGGAAGGAGGCCCTGATGATCCAGCTGTGCACTGTCTACCACCTGCTGCAAGGGCATGTGCACGAGGAGCAGATCGAAAGCACGATGTACAGCGATCGCGAGGTGGAGGGCCTGATAGCCCACAACCCCGCGGCCCTCGACACCTGTCTGCAGCAGGCCATCTTCGGCAACTCGTTGCTGATCCGCTGCTCGGCAGTGTCCGCCTGCTGGGAGAACCCTGTGCCCGGCTACTGTGAGGTGTACGACAGGCTGAGCGAGTTCTACCAACTGGCAGGGCTGGGGTACATCCGGTCGATAAAGGCAAAGGCGGATGCGCTGGTGGACATGGCGCCCGGAGACCTGCTGGCCAACTTCTTGCTGGCCTGCACGAGTCTGCGGGGCATGGACACTCTCAACTACAGCAACTGCGCCCGCAACCCGGCCACCTTCGGGCAGTTGGCGGACATCTGTAACTCCTACTTCCAGGAGTACCCGCTAAGCACATCTGCGACAGGGGTAACTCTGACGCAGAGTGAGGGCTGGGTGACCTTACGGCAGCTGCAGAGGAGGCTGCCCCTACTGGCCAAACAGAGGGTCGGTGAGGCCCTCAGCCTCCAGAAGTTCAAGGTGGAAAGCCGTCTCGAACTGCAAAAGCTGAAGAAGGCCAGGCTCATCGGCGCCGAAGTAAGAGACTATCTGGAGGGCGGGTGGTTCATCGAGAGTGCCAAGGCGGCCTAACTGCTTGCCCGGATGGCCCCCGAAGACAGGGAGGCGCTGCCCTTCGACCCGACGCTGGTGCACTGGGAGCACTACTTGAGGCACGCCATCTACGGGCTGCGGCACTTCGTCCTCAAGGAAAAGCTAGAGCGGCCAGGCAAGCCGGGCGACTCAAACCTGATCGCTATTAAGAAGAATTATTTCGACGATCTCTACTGGGCCTTCACGAACGGGGCGGACGTGAGTCCACCAGGCCGTCGCGAACTCACCCAGAAGGTGCTCAACTCGCGGGGCGTGCGACAGGCCATCCGCCAGCTGCTCGAGGAGCGGCAGGCCAGGCTGAACCTGCCGCCCGCTAGCGAGGCCTCCGCCGAGCAAAGCCTGCTTCAGGCTGCAGAGCGGATCTGCGAGGAGATGTTCAGCCAGTACAACATGACAGCCCTGCGGGTGTTCGCCTACAGTCTGAACAAGATCTTCCGGCGGATCTACGAGATGGTGAACATCAGCGTGGAGGCCTTCGCGGAGCTGAAGCGGCTGCAGGCGCGGGGCCCGCTGGTGCTGATCCCGACGCACCGGTCCTACATCGACTTCCTGATAATTTCGTTCATCTTCTTCTGCCAGGGCATCCGCTGCCCCTTCATCGCGGCGGCAGAGGACTTCCTGGGCATGCTGCTGGTGCACCACCTGCTCCGGGCCTCAGGTGCCTTCTTCATCAAGCGCAAGGGCATCGAGTTCCCCGCCCTCTACAAGGCCGTCCTGGCAGAGTACATCACCTGCGTCCTGGCCAGCAACCAGAACCTGGAGTTCTTCATCGAGGGCACTCGCAGCCGCACCGGGAAACTGCTGCCCCCCAAGTTCGGCATCCTCAAGGTGGTCACCAGCGCGGTCGAGGCCGGCCTGGTGCCCGACGCCACGATCGTGCCAGTCACCATCAACTACTAGCGCGTGCTGGAGGGCGAGACCTTTCCTTACGAGTTGCTGGGTGAGGAAAAGGTCAAGGAATCCCTGTCCAGACTCATCAAAGCCTCTGAAGTGGTGCTTGACAACTACGGACGCATCTTCATCGAGGTCTGCCCTCCCATTAGCTGCAAGGAGTTCCAGGCGCAGCACGGCCCCCGCGCCCTGCAGCGGCTCGGCTGGGAGATCGTGTATCGGATGTCCGAGCAGACGGTCGTCATGACCACGGCTCTGGTCAGCACAGTCATCCTGACTGCGCGAAGAGGCATGCGCGAAGAGGAGCTCAACCAGGCGGTGGTCTGGCTTTCGGGACTGGTGGAGAAGAAGGGGTACAAGCTGGGAGGCGGGTACGAGCACACGCCCTCAGTGGCAGTCAGCGACGCCCTCAAGTTCCTGAGCGGGTACGTGGACCGTACTCGGCGCAACGTCTTCGAGGTTAACATTCAGGCAAAGGACATCGAGGCCAAGAGTCTGCTTATGCTGGCCTACTACAGGAACACCATCACCCACATTTTCTACAACGACGCGGTGCTCGCAGTGGCCCTGGCGAGCTTTGGCCGCGAACAGGCCCGCGCTGGTGTCGGGGAGGAGGCCCTCACTGAGCGAGCACTTTGGCTGGCCGACTTGCTGCGGGAGGAGTACGTGCTGCGGACTCTGCTCTCGAGGGAGACCGTGCAAGCAGTGATCGAGGGCATGGCGGGACAGAAAATCCTTGAGGCGGAGCAGGGCAAGGTGCGGGCAGGCCTATTCCTGGACCGGATCTGCCAGTTTGTGTGGCCGATCGTGGAGGGCTACTGGCTGGCCTTCCTGTACCTCTAGAAGTTCTGGCGGGGCGAGAAGGAGGGGCTGGTAGGGCAGATCCAGCAGAAGGGGCAAGAAATGCACTTGTAGCGGAGGCTGGAGCACTTCGAGTGCCTGGACCTGAACATAATCGGGCGGGCAGTGCGGCGGCAGGCCGAGCGCAGACAGACCGAGTCCGAGATCCGACCCTTCCTGCGCAAGCAGTATGAAGAATGGCCGGACTCAAAGCTGTGAAGCATATAAATCACTCTTGCTTGGGAGCCTCGAGGGTGTCCAGGTCCGCCCCCGTTGTGTCGTGCGGGAACAGCCAGTTGAGCCCGAAGCACAGCAGCGCCATACCTCCGAAAAGTAGGTAGGGCGAGAGCAAGGCCTGCTCGGCCAGCAGCCCATAGCACACCGGCATGAGTACGCCCGACATCCGGCCCAGCCCGTTGGCCAGTCCCAGCCCCGTGCTTCGGAGCATGGTCGGGTACAGCTCCGCAGTGTACTGGTAGAGCAGCACCAGCACCACCGTGATGAAGAACTTGGCCAGCGAGGCCAGCAGAACCAGCTGACTAGGCACCAGGAAGACCAGCACGCAGGCGCAGGCCCCCAGCAGCAGGCTCCAGTTGATCGTGTTCTTGCGGCCCAGACAGCGCACCTCCACCACTGCGCTCACCAGCACACCCGCCAGGATCTCCGACACGCTGGTGAGCATCAGGAAGAGCGTGGAGTGGTTGCTGGCGAGGGCACCGGCCTCTCCGAGCGTGGCTCGCTGCTGGGCGAGGCGGACGATGGCGGTCGGCAGGTTGACAACGATGCCGTAGTAGATGAAGGAGACAACTCCCCAGTTGAGCCAGATGAGTGCAGTGATGAGGGCGAAGTCGGCCTGGAAGAGCCTGCAGAGGCCGAACTCGGCGAGCTGGAGGGAGGCGGCCCACCGCTCCAGCCCCGAGCGGTGCACGCTGTCCACCGAGATGAACTTCGGGTAGCCGTTAATCCGGTTCATGGCCTCGATTATTTCGTAGGCCTCGGGGCCTTTGCCCCGCAGCAACAAGAAACGCGCGCTCTCGTCCGTGTAGAAGTAGCCCATCACCAGCGCCAGGGTCCCCGGGATATTGCTCAGCAGCAGGCACAGCCGCCAGTCCCCCGCCTCCAGGTTCCGCAGCACCACGTACCCCACAAGGTACCCGTAGAGCTGTCCCAGCGACAGCGTGGCCGAGCAGATCGCCATGCACCGGCCGCGCAGGGTTCGGGGCGTGATTTCCGCCAGCAGCGTATAGGCCAGTGGGCCGAAGAACCCGACGAGGGTGGCCTGGAGGACGCGGCAGAGGGTCATAGGCCAGAACTCGGTAAAGGCCATACCGACGTAGCCGACCAGGTTAGCAAGATTGGCGGCCAGGAAAAAGGGGGTCTTGCGGCCGTAGAGGTCAGAGACGCGCCCCGAGCAGACCGAGCCCAGGTTGAACCCCAGGAAAATGAGGGCGATCATGGTGTTGAGTTGGAAGTCGGAGATACCGTACTGGCGCTGGAGGATGGGGTTGACCATGGTGATGACCGAGAGGAAGGAGCCCTCGCTGAAGGAGAGCAGGCACATGCAGCCGTAGAAGCGGGCCTGGTACCAGCCCAGCCCCACGTCCTCCAGCAGCTCATCGAAGGAGTACAGTGCTTGTTCGGTATCCTCCCCTTTGTCGATCTTCGCTTCCATTATGAAGAAAGTCTAGATCGATCACTCGAACAGTGCTGTCCGAGCCGATGCGGGCCATCCTCGCACTGCCTGCTCGCCTTTGATTTGTGTCGCCTCCTATCCCTTTCATTATGGTAACCGAAGACCTGGCGAGTCTTGTCCGCGATCAGCCCACCTCTGCCCACACTCCTCGCGCGCTGTCCTCTCGCTTCCTCTACCGCTCCCGCCGTGTGCAGTCACGCGACGAGCGCAGTGACTTTCGCCGCAGCCAGCAGCCTGTCGAGCGGTTGCCCGAGCGGACCCGGCGCACCCAACGCGCCCCTACGGCAGGACCCAAGAAGCCGGCTGGCAGTCTGCTGGACGTGATGGTGCTGGAGCAGTGGCTGAACAACATGCTGGTGGAGGCTTGCTACACCGAGAAATTCGAGGCGAGCATCCCGCAGGTGGCCCTCAAGAAGTTCGGGATCGACCGAAACACCCTGCGCTCGAAGGGCATCGGGGACGAACTGATAAGCCGGCTGATGCGGGCACTGTTCGTATACAGCATGGGGTTTAACGGGCTGGTCCAGGAACTGACCGAGCACATGTCCCGCGAGGACCGGCTGGCGGCCAAGACCACGGTCTGGGGGGTGTTCAGCAGCCTGCTGGAGTACTGCTCGCGTGGCGAGTTCGCCACCATGCTTACTGAGAAGGAGCGTGAGAAGAACCGCATGCTCGCACTTATGAAAGACGAAGTCCTCGCCCGGGAGCGCCGCCTCGACTAGCAAGAAAAGACTTTCGAGGAGAAGAACGAGAAGGTCATCGGCCAACTGCGGGCCCTGGCGCTTGAGAAGGAGTCCCTCCTCATCGAGAAGGGCATTTTGGAGGAGGACTTCCGCCAGACCGACCGGGCCTTCAACCAGGAGGTCTCCATCCGGCTGCGCTTCTAGCACAAGATCAATGAGATTCACGGAGTGCACCGCGAGCTGGCCACCAAGCACGCCCGTCTTTATGAGGACCACACTGTGCTGCGCTAACGCCTCGAGGAAAGGGACAGGGAGGTGGCCCGCCTGAGGGGAGTGGTCGAGGAGCAAGTGGCAGAACTGGCCCGGCTCGACGAGGCCCTGCAGCTGCGGGGAGAAGAGGCCGCGCTGCAGCAGCGCCAGCTCGAGGACCAAAAGAGCCAGTTGCGGGTCTATGCTGAACGCAGCCAGCTGGCCCAGCGCAGCTTCGAGGAGATGAACATCAGCAAGAGGCAGACCCAGCGGCAGGCCGAGGCTCTGCGCTTCGAGTTGGAGGCTGGCTAGAAGGTACTCGAAGTGTCCAAGAAGAGTGAGGCCCAGCTCCAGCAGTCCATCTGCGAGCTGCTGGAAGAGGCCGGCCGCGGCAAGGAGGAGGTGATCGCTCTCAAGGACGAGGTGAGCCTCCTCCGGCAGCAAATCTTCCTGCGCGATGAAAAGAGCCTCGCCCACGACACCAAGCTGCAGTTCCTGGAACAGAAGCTCGAGCAGACCACTGCCGCCTACCACGGGGCTCTGGATGCTTCCTAAGCCTTGTAGGCCCGGGTGTTTGAGCTGCAGGCAGAAATCCAGTTCCTTAACGAGAAGGCCAAGCTGCTCGAGGCCCAGCTTCAGCAGAACGACCGGGTCTTCAACGAGCTGCGGAAGGTCAACTCAGACCTGAGCGAGACCAGGGAGCGCCTCGAAGAGCAAGTCGCCGCCCTCAGGCTCGAGCTCAACAGCCTTGCGCAGAAGGAGCAGCGGCTCACTATCGCTCTCGCGGAGAAGACCGACTTGGCAGATTCTCTGGCCGAAAAGCTGAAGGACCTGCAGCTGAGCTACGACATCCTGACGGAGAAGGCCGAGAAGCAGATGCGCGACAAGGACTCCGCCCTGTCGGAGAACCTGGACAGCATGAACCGCCTGCGAGGAGAGTTGAACAGCGCGAGTGAGGCCCTGCAGTCGCTGAAGAAGCAGCACCTGGACCTGCAGGGAGAGCGGACGGCCCTCCTGAACCAGCTGAAGGACGAGCGGTTTTAGTTGGAGAACATGGGTCTCAAGTACAACCAGAGCCTGCTCTTCCTTAACAGCGAGAAGGAGTACATCAAGCAGCTCAACATCGAGATGAGCTCGCACAAGCGCCGCGTCGAGGAAACCGCTCAGTAAAATGAGGCGCTCACCCTCGCCCTTGCCGAGGGGCAGGCTGCCCGCGCCCAAGAGGCTGCCATGCTCCGCAACCACATAGAATCCCTCTCTATAGAGCAAACCCGCACGCAGGGATATCTGCACCCCATGCTTCTCGAGGACCTCCGGGCGACCTGCCTTTTTCTAGAGGGACAGCTGGAGGCCAGCCAGTCATACACGCCCGCCTACGTGAACGGGCTTCTCGCAGAGAGCCAGACGCTACGGACAGAGCTGGAGCGCATCCAAAACGAGCCTCCTTCCGACAATGACAAAAAGAACGTTCTGCTGATCAGCAAGCTGCGCACCGATCTCGAGCGGGCAGAACGTGAACTGACTCTGAAGACAGTTGACTTGGAAGAGGCTCGCGAAACACAGGCGCAGCAGGCCGGGTACATCAAGGTCATAGATGCCCGTCAGCGCGACCTGGAAAGGAAGGCTGAGGAGGCAGGCATCGCGGCGAGGGACGCGAACGAGGTGGCCAAGCAAGAGTCTTCTGCGCTGGCCGACCACTTGAGGCAGTGTGGGGATGAGCGAGCCTCGCTGTAGCAGGAGCTGGAGATCATCCGATAGCGGAACTACGAGCTGAGCCAAGAGCTGGAAAGCCTTGCTGCAGAGCACGCTAAGTGCCAGGACATTCGGCCAGAGGCTGTTGAAGGTGATCGCAAAGACGTTCGCAAGGACTCAGTCCGAGATAGTATCGAGCCCATGTCTCCGCAGCTGCCGGCGCGGCATGTCGGCCCGGGCAGTCAGCCCGGCAGTCAGTCGGGGCAGCCCAGGCGGAGTAGAGAGGACAAGCAGCGCAGGGCCCTGGCCAAGTCCTTCGCGAACGCATTTAAGTACTACCAAAAGTGATAAAATCATGATAATCTGCCCTTCCACAATTTGTACAGCACATACCCGGCCACTAGCCACAGCAGCCAGCGCCTCAGCCGCATCGGTGGCTGCGTGGCCAGCCGCGGCAGCACCCCGACGCATTCGCAGTGAGGCAGTCGGCCCAGTGCCCAGCCAGCCACCCGTCCTGCTAGCTCCCACATCTCCGAGTCGTTGTGTAGTTCGTGGTGGCCCTCATCAAAAGTGCCGAGGCTTTTTTACGGACTGCCTAACGCCTTGAAGACCTGCAGTGAGCACTGGCAAGGGCTGATGGTGTCCAAGCGGCCGTGTAACATGAGGATGGGATAACGGAAAAGCTCAGCCCGGTCCTCCAGCAACTACCTCCACCGATCCATCTAGCGCAGGAACTCGACGGTGAAGCGATGAGGCAGGCTCTCGAAATCAGCCTTCGAAAGCTGTTTCGCCAGGCCGGAGGGGTTTATTCCAGACACGACCTGCAGCTAGTCGAAAATACCAGAGCCATAAACCAGCCTACCAAGCCGTGAAGGGCCTTACCCAAGCGAGGTGGTCAGCCCCGTGGTGACCACTCCTGCGATGGGCAGCCCAGGGTTGAGGGCGAGCAGCACCAGCAGTAGGAAGGCTCCCAGTCCTTGCCCATACACGAAGAGGGGCAGGCTGCGCTTGCAGCACCCAAACACTGTCTCGATGTCTTGCAAGTACTCTTGAAAACTGTGCTTCCCTCGAGCTCCTCCGGACCCCCCGAAGCCCCGGAAGTCGATCATGTGCACCGCGAACCCCCGGGCAGCCAGCTGGCCCGCGAGCGCCATGTAGGAAGCCTGCCCCTATCCCAGCCCGTGAACGAGCACCAGCGAGGCCAGAGGGGCCGCAGGGGTCACGTGAGAGTAGTAGAGCTTGACGCGGGGGCCGGGAGCGGAGATGTAGCCGCGAGTGACGCGGGTACTGCTGGAGGTGGTAGTTGCCGATGAACTGCTCGCCCTCTGCGGCGGTAAGGTCCTACCAGCGCTGGTACTTGGCCGGGCTGCTCATCCAAGTTAATACAAATACATCCAGTCAGCTTTGCTGACTTCTCGAGGGCCGCGGCCTACGTACGGATTACTGCAGGCGGCTGCTCGCTGAGTCGAGGGTCGAACCCTCCTCCTACTTCACCTCAAAGAACAGCCGGCCGTCCTCCACCTCCCAATCCCCGCTGAGCTCGATCGTGTGTTCGTAGGCCTGTAGTTGGGCGCAGAAGGCCAGGTTCGGGCAGATGACCGGCCTGCACTCCTTTGCGTAGCAGTAGGCCTTGCTCGCGGACCAGCCCAGCCTGCGCATCAGGTAGGCGATTGCTACAGAGCCGCTCCGGGAGATGCCATACCTGCAGTGGATCAGCACGTTTGTGTGGCGAGAGGCTGACTGGATGAACTCGTAGGCTGCCTGGAAGTGCAGGTCCATCCGCACGTGCTCTTCGTCAGGCACCGGGATCACTTTCTGAAGACTCACACAGGCGGGGACGGCTACCTGCTCCTCGGGCGTGAGCACGGTTAGCAAAGCGCCGATGCCGAGCCTGCGAAGGGTGCGCTCCTCGAGGGCCTCGAGGGATCCAACGAAGACCGCGCGGTGACCGAAGCCGGCAGGGAGGAGGCCGTTGAGGGGACCTGCTTGGCGCTGGCGGTTGAGCAGGTGGTCCATTTATAAATATTTTTATCGGGTGTCAGCAGATGGCGGCCAGGTTCTCCTGCCAGAGCTCGACCAGTTCCTCGGACGTGCTGAGCATGATCTGCTTCTGGATTTCGTCGATCTTGAACTGGGGCTTTTCGAGAGCCAGCCAGTCGAGTCCCTGGGTCATGTAGGACATCTTGACGAAGGTGGCCAGGTTTTCTTTGGAGATGGCTGTGGGGAAGGTGACGCTCTTGAGGATGGTGGAGTACTGTTCTTTGATTGTGACGGCGTCCTTGAAGAGGATAGGGACGAAATTGTGGAAGACGTCCAAGTGCGTGTCGATGAGCTGCTTGACCTTGGCCACCTGGCTGCCGGCCTGCGCCTCCATCTTGTCGATCTGACTCTTGTAGTCTTTGTAGGCGATGATCTCATCGTAGTGATTGAACTCTCTGGGCACGGGGAAGCGCTGGCGGTACTCCTCTGCGGCCAGGTGGACGGTGCCCAGCCACTGCTTGGCCGCCAGGAAGTACATCCCGTAGCTGACCGAGTTGATGGTCTCGAATAAAGCCTTGTTCTTCGTCCGCAGGATGCTGAACTCGCTGCAGGTCAAGTACTGGAACTTCAGCACGCTCATCAACTTGCGCAGCCGGCTGAAGTGCCCCATCATCTTTTTCCACTGCTCGTTCGTCAGGTCGCTTGTGAGGTCCTTGGACGGATAGATCTTCTTCTCGCTTGTGCTGACGGTCACCTCCTTGACCTTGGTCTTGGCCTCTCGGACTTTTTCTTGGATGCCCTTCCCGAACTCCCTCAGGACCTTTTCCTGGGCCAGTTCCTCCCAGGAGGGCCGCCTGTCTTCTTCGAGGGAGAGCATGCGCTCGATCATGTCGACGACTGAGGGCTGGGTATGTATCCTGAGTTCTGCAGGGACCCGGTAGGGCTGCTTGATGGCCTTATTGTATATATTGTCGCGGAGCTTTCGAACGTTTTTTCCCTCGAAGGGGAGCGCCTTGAAAATCATGTAGTGCAGCAGCACCCCCGCTGACCAGATGTCCGCTTTCATGGTGTAGCCCTCGGAGTCGTCCTCGAATAGCTGCGGGCACATGAAGTAGGGGGTGCCCACCATCGACTTGGCCATCTTATCCTCCATTACCTTTGAAAACCCGAAGTCGGCCAGCTTGACGTGGCCCTTGCAGATGAAGACGTTGTCGTCCTTGATGTCGCGGTGGATGATGTTCTGGGCGGACATGACCATGCCGGCCTCGACCAGCTCCGAGAAGTAGCGTAGGGCCTGCTCCTAGGAGAGGCTTGGAATTACCTTCACCAAACTGCCTCCGTCACAGAACTCGGTTATCAGATAGCTGGTCAGAATTACACATGTTGTTTGAGGTCTGGATGTGGTCCTTGAGTTCGAGGATAAAGGGCGACCGCAGTCGCTTGAGCGTCTCCACCTCCCGCTCCCAGACAATCTTGTGTTTCTCGAGCTTGGCCAGAGACATGACCTTCACGGCCACCTCCTCCTGGGTCTCGGTGTTGCAGCCCAGGAAGACGTTGCCGAAGGAGCCTTCGCCGATCTCCTGGTAGAGGTCGTACTTGCCTACCTTCTTTGTGATCACCCGCCTGTGAGTAGCTCGCATATTATATTGATTATGGTATGTCATGCCAGATCCTTGAGCACAGCTGCGTCCACTAGCTGGAAGCAGTCGTCCTCCCGCGAGTGCGACTTGAAGCCCCAGTAGTTCAGGAACAGCTTCTTCCCGTCCGCCGTCACCATCCCCGTCGAGTACTGGTTCGAGGCGTAGCTCAGCGTAGTCGTGTTCCCCGTGAACTGCAGCACGTCCTGATACACCCCAAAGTCCTAGGGGCTGACCAGCCGCGCAATCGTCAGGTTCTGCCGCACCAGCCCGTGGTTGTAGAAGGCGTACAGCTGCTGGTCGAACTTGCGCAGGTTCACGCTCACGAAGGAGGTCCGCAGGTTGGTGCGCTTGCTTTTGGACCAAGTTTTGCCGGCGTCGGGGGACACGCTGTAAAGGGCGTAGCCCTCTCTGCTGCGCTGGAGCATGACCAGGGTCTTTTAATCATAGGCCTGCACCGCGGGCTCCTCGCAGGTGCTGCCCTCGTTGTCGATGAGGCTCGAGAAGTGCCAGGTCTCGCCATTGTCGTCAGAATAGATCACGAAGCACACCCCGTGGCACCCGGGGCAGGACTCGGTTGTCATGGGCACGATGATGCGGCCTGACTCCAGCTGGATGATACGGTCGTGCGAGGGGTCCAGGAAGATGTTCGAGTCGTTGGTGATGATCTTCGCCGCAGACCAGGTCTTGCCCTCGTCCCTGGACTTGGCGACCACATAGTTCGCGTACTTGGTCGAGTTCACCTTGCTCAGAAAGCCCAGGAGAAGCTCGCCGTTGTGCAGCTTGACCAGCGAGACGATGCCCGAGGGGAAGGAGTTCTTTTAGTCTTGGATGCCGGGGATCACCACTCTGGTGCTGTTGTCTTCTGCCAGTTTGGTCCAGGTGCGCCCGCTATCGTAAGAGTGCTGGAACTGCAGCTCTGCGGACCCGCGGCCCAGGTCTGCGGCGGACTCGTAGGCCGAAGTGATCCGGAACATCTTGTCGCCGAGGTTGATGGCCGACCCCTCGCAGATACGCACATGTATCCTGCCGTCAATTTTGGTGGCTCCCTCCGCGGCGATCATGGGCACGGTGTTCAGCATCGTGGCCAGGGGGGACTCGGCTGTGACTTCAACGGTCCCATTGTAATTAGCGCTGTGCCAATCTACCTTGGCGGGAAGTGCGCACTACTAGTCCTTGAAGGATTCGGGCTCAATAGTCAATTCCTTGGCAGAGCAGTTCAGCTTGGCCTGGATGGGCTCGGGCGAAAGGTTGACGAGCCTCACGCAGGCACTCAGCCTTACGAAAAGGGACAGCACAATAATCATTCGTATCAATGCCAGTTCAAAAACTAGCTTCTTCCTTCGGGCAGGTTCAACTCGAGCTGTTGGGCCACCGGGCCTGTCTCGAACACCTGCAGGACCGACTCGAGCAGCTGCAGTCCTTGAACGCCGCCCTCTCCAGCAAGCTGCTCGAGCCCCACCTGCCCACTCTCGACCCGCCCCTGCCGTGGCTTGCCCCAGCCAAGACACACTTAGACAAGCTGCTCGATATCGAGTTTGTAAGCAAGCTCCTAGCATCCGACGATAAAGCCCTCAGAGGGGTAGCACTTGAGCTGGCCCGCTGGGTCGACTTTAGCGGGGAGGACAGACTCGCCCTCTCCGCCCTGCTGGTCAAGGTAGTGGCAGCGGAGGCCAGAGCGGGCAGAGGACTGGCTGAGGCAGGATCACTGGGCAAGTTGTTCATCGACGAACTCTGCAGCAGGCACCAGGACGCTCTCATCCTCAAGAAATTGCAGAGGACCTGGCTGCCCCGGCTGCTAGCAATCCCCGATTTGCTGTTCTAGAGTTCCTCACCGGCACTGCACCGGCAGGCGCTAAGCCACCTAGAGTAGAGGCCGATCAATTTTGAACCGGAGGAGGAGGAGGCCAAGACTGGGCTGACCTCTGCGGCCCACGACTGCCAGCAGGTGGAGGAGCTTGCGCTGGAACTCTTTACCGGGCTGGTGGAGTGTCGAGGCCTAACCAGACTCAGCCTGTTTTCCGGGGCACGTGCGGCTGGTTCTGTGTGCGATGAAGAGGGCAGGAGCAGAGGAGAAGATGGAAGAGTCCCTCACTCGCAACGCCATCATAAACCGGCTGATCGTCTGGCTGCTGAAGCCAGATGGCGGCTGGACTGACCATCAGATCCACAACTTCCTGGTCCTAACCAGCTTAGTCAACAAGGCCTTTAGAGCAAGCTTTTTCGGCAGGGCCGAACCCCTATCGATCCTGAATCCCGTCTGCGCCCGGCTGGCCCCACTCGCCCAGCTGTTCCTCACCAAAGTTTGCGAGCCGGTGTGCTCGACCTAGACTCAGCTGCCCAGTTTGGCGCTTTCCATAGACAGCTACAATGCCTTGCTGAAGGGCGGGTATCTTAAAGCCAAGGCGTAAGGTTCTCCTGACCAACTTAAACTAGAAGGTGAGGATCGGAAAGGTGCAGATGTCTATGTGAGTGTGCTGTCCTCAGGATGGCCCGAACGCAGGAAGCTCATTGACTGCTTACTTGATCTGCCTAGCAGTTTCGGGGCGAGCCCCCGGCTGAAGCGAGCAGTGCTGGAGCTCATTAGTTAGCTGCCTCACATCCGTGAGCCGTGCATGCACACTGTAACAACAATGCGCAGGATGCTAGACTTGCAACGAATTCCCCCCAAGTCGAGCCAACTCATCGTGGCGGGACTTCTTGACCAACTCGGGGAGGACGGGACCTGTACTCTTCTGGGGCAACTGGCAGTGGAAATGCAGCCGAGGCGAGACGAGCTTGTGCAGGAAGGCAGCAAGGCAGTGCTGGCGCTGGAGAGCCGGGTGAGGCACAAGGAAGGGCAGATAAAGGCGTGGGACAAGTAGCTACGGCGAAGGCAGAATGAGAGAGCGAGGCGCGAGGTCGTCCCCTTGATCAACACACTCTCAATTAGAGCTTTCTATTCAAAGGATTAGACACTATCACTGTAATAGATACCTGAAAGCATCTTGCTTACTAGCCTGCCTCAACTAGCAGCCTTGCGGCTTGCGCCTGCCTCCAACCCCTGCTTTAACGCCGTGCTGCACTCCGCCGCCCACCAGCTCGCAGAACGCCTGCCCTTCGACACAAACCTGCTCCAAGACGTGCTCCGGGCCTAACTCACATCCCAGCCCCACATCCGCGAGGAGGGTCGAGAAGTTGCAGCAGGCGAGACTGTACAGGAATTTGTCCTGGAAGTAGACTTCCTGAAAAGAGCTGCAAAGGAGGGTCTTTATGCTGCGAGCCAGGCTGGTTGTCATGCGGAAATGCTGACGGCACTGAAGTTGGTTGTGGACCGCATGGGGCAGGTCGCGGGGCTGACAGGAAGAGGGTCAGCGCTGGCGGCGGACGTGCAGCTTGAGCTGCTTCTAAACGCGCTACACAGTAACAAGGCAGTGTTGGGGGACAGAGTACGCTTCCTGGAGGCGTGCTTCGACGACCGAGAGTCAAACAGCGAGACGGAACAGGTGATCTCACTCTACAGGGCGGCAGTGGACTTCGGAGGAAAAGAGAGAGAATAAGCGTGCAGCAATGATGTCAGGCATAATTGATCTGCAGCAGGTCCAGGAGCTACTTGTCCTTCGCAGTGACTTTCCTGCATGCCCGTACTTCGAGCCGTCCCTAGGTCCGCGTGAACTTTACTCGCAGGTTGCTTGGGTTTATGCTGCTTCGGCTCAGTCGCTCTTGGAATTCCGCCAGCTCCGAGTCGGGCGCCTTCGCGCTGACGGTGCTGGTCGCCAGCCTGGCGCTGGAAGGACGGGGAGGGCTGAAAGGCGGGGTTGAGAGTGCTGCCTTCTGCGGGCTAGTGATATGATTCTCCATGGACAGAGTGGGTTCGATCAGACTGGTGGTCAGCCTGGGAGGTCGGATGGGGCTGCTGTCGTCCTCGTTGTTTTTCCACATTTCCTTCTTCATGCGCCTCGAAAGCGGGCTTGGGGACTTGGAGGCCCTCTTGACGGGCAGTTGGGGCCTAGCGATCTTGTCAAGGATAGAGGGCCTCGCTCCCGGTTATTTTAAAGGGCTGCTTTCTTTTACCTGTTTCGGCTCTATTTCAACAGTCGCGAAGGGGTGTCCTACCTCAGACTCTGACTAGGTCTTCGGGGAAAGCCGTGTCAAACCCATCGGGCTTGGCATTGGATTACTGGCCTCCTACTTAGAGGGACTGGACTGGCCGGGGAGAAGTTCGGTTGAAGGCAGCCGCTCTTCAGGTTCGATCTTGACGGGAGCGTCGGTGACGATCTTGGCCAGTTCGCCTTGACTGCACTCACGCTGCTCTTTCTTGACCTTTTTGGGGATGAGGGTGACACGGAACCGCAGCACGTCGTTCGGTGGCAGGGAGACCTCTAGGGAGCCTAATTCGCGGCCAGTCCACTCGTTGTAGGGGTTGATGAAATTCCTGCTCAAGGCGTTCCAGAGCTGAGTCTTTTCGGCGATCTTGTCCATGACCTGGCGATTGCGGGTCTGCAGGCCCGAGTAGATCTTGAGGATGCGGACCGCGTGACCAAAGTACCCTTTGCGGCGCTCGCTGGGCAGGGTTGCCCCTGGTTGCATGAATTGTGTAGTGAGGCTGATCAGGTCTAACTCGCAGAAAAAGTATTACTTGTAGAATTCGAAGATAGCTTTGTTCTCGTTGAATATAACTGCGAACAGCTTTTCGACCTCCGTGTGTAGCAGGTTGGCTTGTTCCAGCCGAAAGAAGGCATCGAAGAGCAGCTGGAAAAACCGGGCCTCCTTTAGTCGTTCCAGGAAGGTCCTGCTGTTGAGCCGCACTCCTGCGCGCACCAGCTATACCAGCTTGCACAAGATGGCTCGGTCCTCAGTCAGCAACTCACAACACTCAGCAATGCTTTCATTCAAAACTCCCACGATACTAAACCCCTATAACAATTAGGCCTGACTCTCTGAGAACTGGAAGTCTTCCTCTTGATTCACTTTGGAGTTCGCCATGTGGTTCACCAGAGAAACCAGTACGCAGCCCGCTGACCACGCCGCACTGGGCCTGCCGTGTCGGAAAATGTAGAACAGCAGTCGCAAGTGCTAGTTCGCAGACAACTGGCTGAGCATCTAGAAACCCGATGCCACCATACCCTGCTTTTCGACACATTCGCAGAGCATCCCATTAAAGTTTTCCATGACGCCCTGCGATTTGCCCTTTTCAATGGCAGCAAACACCTTTTCGAGGACAGAGACCCTGGCCGCCGCCCGTCCAGCCGAGGGTTATTCCTTGGCCCGGTCTATGTTGAGCAAGTACTGCACTGCCTCACAGTTTTTGTGTTCTTGTGGATGGAGAAGCAAGCCTCCGAAGATCTCATTGTGGTGAGAGTACACGTAGTCCAAGAAAGGGCCAGGCTGAGTAGTCAGCAGGAAATTTATCAGTCTGAGTAAGTAACCTGAGGCCAGGCTCACCGGCTCATCCTCGAGGTGCTCGAACAATAGTTCTACCGCGGGCCGCCCTTCCTCGCCTTTAAAAAAGGCTTCTCCAAGAGCCTGTGAATCGCTCTCGAGCAATTCGAAGGCGAGAAATGCCTGCCGGTGTCGCCGCTCGTCGGTATGACAGCCTCTCAGCAGCACCTAGACTAATTGCCTGGTAAGCTAAGGGTGTCTGCGGAAGTGATGGCAAGCTTTGGACCCCTAAAGCTTGAGGTCAGCTGCAAGGGTAATGTGCTCCTCGAGCAACTCCTACAGAGGGGCGCCGCGGGTGAGCAGCAAATCGAGGGTAGAGGGTGGAGGGGCAGAAGTCTCATACCAAGACATTTAAATTTGTCAGTCCACCTTTCCACTGAGGATCATCTTGACGAATTCTCGGTAGTGGAGCTTCCCGTCGCCCGACTTGCGAGCCAGCCGCATGATCTCCTCGGCCTCCTCGTTGGAGAGGGGCTCGCTGAAGGACTCCATGATTTTCTTCAGCTCCTCAAGAGGAATCGTGCCACATTCCTCTTCGTCGAAGAAGGCGAAGGCCTTCATCATTTCTTGCTCGTGGTTTATGTGCTTCTGTCGCTCGTGGAAGTCCAGAGTGGCAGTGATGAAGTCCTCCTGGCAGAAGCGGCCGCCCCGGTCCACCCGCTTTTTGAGTTCCTCAATGTTGTCCTCGGAGGGAAAGAGCCGGGCCGAGCGGACCAGCTTGCCCAACTGGGGCGTGAGGATGAAGCCGTCTGCGTCGTCATCATAGACCCTGAAGATCTAGACCAGCTTATCCCTACTGAGCACGTAGTTCATTCAAATTACAGTCGTATCCTATGAAGAAACAAGCCGACCCCAAGAAGAAATCCGACAAGCCCGAAGGCGGTTAGGGGCTCAAGAAGTATGTGCGTCCCGGGCTGAGCATCGAGGACGTGACGCGTCTCAAGGAGGTGTTTGACATCTTCGACTACCAAAAGGCGGGAATCGTGTCGCTTAAGGAACTCAAGAGTGCGATCGCTTCGCTTGGTATGGAGGACCAGGCCCGCAAGATAATGCTCCTGATCCAGACAGGGGAAAAGGATTCCCTTTCGTTCGAGGAGTTCCTGGCCCTCTTCGGGTTTACAGACTAGGTTAAGTCCGACAAGAGCCTCAAGCTGATGTTCGACCAGTTCGACCTGGAGAAGAAGGGCTTTATCACATTCGAGGATTTCAAAGCCGTGTGTGAAAACTTGGGAGAACGTTACTCCGACGCAGAGCTGAAACAGATGATTTAGCACGCTGACCGAGACCGGGACAACAAGATCAGCTACGAGGAATTCGTAAAAGTTGTTGGAAGGAAATACCGGAGCTGATCTTTTAATCGATCTGAGCTGTCATGGTCTGACATGCGTTTTCTGCCTGCAACCTGACCTCCTGCAGGAAGCCCTTCATTGTCTGAGTCCAGCATTCGAGGCTGTCCGTTGTTTGCAAACACAGCGGCTAAAAGGTTTTTTGGGCAATGTGTTGTTTGGTCTTCTCAATAAAAGGTAATTTGTTGCTCGGAATTATTGATGACCGAGAACTTGACCGACGTGCAGGGTTACTACGAAGTGGCCGAACTGGTGCAGGAGGAAAAGCCCCGCTTGGCCCTTTTCATTAAGCGCCTGGCCTACTAGCGACTTTACCGCATCTACTTCGAGCTCAAGAAGGCGCGGCAACCTCACGAGGATGAATTGGCTTTCATGAAGAGGTGGTAGAATGATATTAAGGCACTTGACGGAAGAGTCAAGCTAGAACTTAAACTCTAAGAGGACGCCTATGTAAAGGAGGAGAATTAGTGGACGGTGGTCCAACCACAGCTCACTGACATTATGGTCAAACGGTTTCATGAGGCTGACACCGAGTATCGAGCGGGTGCCCGCAGCAAAGGAATCTTTTAAAACTTTCGGGTCTTTATCAAACTTGCATAGGTATTGGCCATGAAGCAGAAGCTGGACGAGGGTCTGGTTAAAAAGAGAGTCTACGCCAAGGCCAAAATGATCGAAATCGTGAAGGAAACAAAGCAGGCCCGCGAGTAATCCCTTCAACTCGAAGAACCTCGTTAAGATAAAAGCAAACTGGACCGAAAATAATCTGTGCCTGTGCAATCAGTGAAGAAGGTTTAGGAGTCTAAGAAATGGAATGCTGAGATGATCGCTGCCAAATAGGAAGTAAAGAAGAACCTTGCGAGCGCGATTTCGGAACTTGACTTCAAGAACGTGGCAGGATGCCTAGAGTTCGTCAATCTTGCAAGGGCAAAGCTGTAAGACATGAAATGAATTATATGAAGTAAGGACGGTCAAATTGATACATTGTGATGTGTGAACCCAAATTTGTTGAGCAGGCCAAACTCGCACACGGCAAATTCTCAGATCTGCTGAGGCTAAGCATGGCCCAACCAGCCCCCAAGCAGGCTATTCGGCGCTTGCTTGAAGTTTCCCTTTACTTCAACTGTCACGATCTACCCTAATCACAAGTCCTTGGATTGTATCACTTCATGCAGACGGTATCTAAATAGTTGTTCTGCAAAAAGATCTTCGAATACTGTCACTTGAAGGCACAAAATAGGCCTTCCGAAATGACCAAAGTGTTAATCGGGAAAGTGTCAACCGATCGAAAGTTCTTTAGAGAGCTAGCGATGTTAATTCGAACTGCATTCAGCAAAGAGTCTAGATACTTCCGAACATGGTCACGCAGCACCAAACAGGAAAGAAAGGCCGCTGGCGAATAAAGTCTTTTTGGCAGTAGTTAAGACAGTGAGCAGGTGGAGAGCGGGTAGTAGGAAACGCTGCTTGAAAACTCAGCTCGCAAATTGTGTCGGGCCTAGCGGGCGGATCAGCTGTCAACAGATGCCTATTTGGAAGTGTCCAAAATCCATTGCGAGGGGCTGAATAGCACAGATTGCAAAAAAGAGTTTATTGCTATTGTCGACCCAGACGAAGATATAATGCAGTAGGCGCGGGCCAAGCAAATAATTTCCCTTTACAGCTTCTGTCTGCTCAGAGTGATCGACGGACTGGCCAACAGGCTGATCAACGAAGGAGATTCGATCATCAAAGAGGAATAAAATAAAATTACTAGAATTATAAGAAAAGTCACTAAAAGAGGCGATGTTTAGTAAGCTTTCCAATTATTCTGCAAGTAAGTTGGGCATCAGTTAGCCGAATAAGGAGGGTCAACAGTCTAGGCCTGGAACAAGGGCCTAAAGCACAGGAAAATGTATATGGAGAGGGTCTCAAGAAAAACACAATAAGGGCCATAGCAAAAACTTGGAACCAAAGCGGTAATGTTGGACTCGCTTTAATAATTTGAATTCTTCTGATTGATTTCTAACAGCAAATGATGTCGAATAATGTCCCGCATGGAAGTCTTGCCATACCGTCCTTTCTTTGTAATGCAATTTCCTTAGGACTGTTGATATACTTGCTTGCACGTCAGTCCTACCTATGACCAATATATGCAGTTGCAATGATGTTGATTTATTGTCGATAATTGGTACTGCCGTGATCGATGAACCACGGTTAAGTACATCACAGTGGCCTTATTCTGCTATTCCATCAAAACTGCCATTAGAAAAATAATATAATATAAAATAGTGGGGCGATCATGCAACACGAATAATAACAATGATGGTGATCAGCTCAGGCAGCCGCCGGTGTAGCTTGGATCACCGGGGTTGGGGTTGGGGTTGGGGTTGGGGTTGGGGTTGGGGTTGGGGTTGGGGTTGGGGTTGGGGTTGGGGTTGGGGTTGGGGTTGGGGTTGGGGTTGGGGTTGGGGTTGGGGTTGGGGTTGGGGTTGGGGTTGGGGTTGGGGTTGGGGTTGGG